>NW_005841989.1:250118-276608 GCF_000455745.1 Alligator sinensis
GCCCCATCAAAATCTATTTTCAATGAAAATGTAAAGAAAAATGTAATTTGTGCATTTTTTGACAATTTTCTTGATCTTCTTTCAAGAAAATGTAAATGAAGTATCTCATTTGCAATCTCAGGGTTTCTTTGACCTGAAATGAAACATCGCCTTTTGCAGAACTGAATCTCACTTTTATTTCAAGTTGGTTTGATATTAAACCACATCTGCTTGGCTCAGGCACTGTAATTTGAGTGCCTTATGGTTTGGTGCCTCATTCTCTCATATGAGCTGGGATCGTTAATCTTATCATATGTAGCAGTCACAACAGAATGAAACAAAATAAACCTTTATCACCTCCCATCTGCATAATGTACAGCAAGGGGGAAGATTCAGTTCTCCAGGCCTGTTCTAGGCAGGGATTTCATTTTATCATGTCACACTTAGTCCAGTGAGCTGCTTAGTAAAACTCTTACTCATTTGGCTAGGAATTTCCAGGAGGCATAAGGTCAGAACAGCTCCTACCGACTGGGCCAGGAGGTGATGAGTATGAGCTGAGAAGCCCAACAAGAGATGAACTCAGGGGACTGCTCCCCTGTGTTTCTGAGCCATTGCACTGTAGCTTTCTTTTGCTGGATACGAGAATGAGTATGAGCTGGGAGGAGCTGAAGAGCAAAAACATCTCCTTTTTCTGTCTCTGACTTCCTATGGACTCGGCAGGTTTCAATGAAGCCAATCTTATACCCTAGGCATAGAACGGCACGCCTCTGTGTCTCCATGCATGAGCCTCTGGTGGTCTCTGCTCCCCTCTGGAAGAGGCCCATGACACTTTCATCCTCCCCATGAACAGCAGCCAGAGTCTTTTCTCCCTCCTGGAGGGATTGCAATAGCAGCAGAGATAACCAAGTGCTTATTGCAGCAGCTAGAGTTACCTGCTTGGGTGGCTAGGATGGGCCCAAAACATCCATTATGATGCGCAGAATCCCCTTCTGGGTTTTGTTCATCAAAATCCCAGAGCAGGAGTTTAGAGATAACTATGATGCATGGTGCAGTTCACATCTTTTTGAACTGTTTCAGGCTGTGTGGTCTGAGGCAGATATCCCTGAACTGATGATACTCAGATCCCATTTTCCAGTTTTTCCTTGTATCTGTGTGTTCACTTGGTGCCAAAATACTTCTAAAATCTGGCCCTTACTTCTTATTTAGAATAGAAGCTGAGATTTATATGGCTCTCATGGGGGACTTCAATCACCCTGATGTGCTGGGAGAGCAATATAGCAGTGCACAGGCAATCCAGGAAGTTTGTGGAGAGCTTTGGGGACAACTTCCTGGTGCAAGTGCTGGAGTGGTCAACTAGGGGCCATGCTCTTCTTTATCTGCTGCCCACAATCAGGGAAGAATTAGTGGGGAATGTAGTAGTGGATGTCAACTTGGGCAGCAGTGACCATGAGATGACTGAGTTCAGGATCCTGAGGAAAGGAAGGAAGAAAAGCAGCAGAGTCAAGACTTTGGACTTCAGAAAAGCAGAATGACTTAATCAGGGAACTCATGGGCAGGATCTGTTGGGAGGCCAGTCTGGGGAGGAGAGGAGTCCAGGAGAGCTGGCTGTACTTTAAAGAAACCTTACTGAGGGCACAGGACCAATGCGCAGGAAGACTAGCAAGTATGGCAGAAGACCAGCTTGGCTTATCAGGGATGTCTTCAGTAAGCTAAAACACAAAAAAGAAGCTTATAAGATGTGGAAACTTGCACAAACAACTAGGGAGAAGTATAAGAGTATTGCTTGGGCATGCAGCGATGAAATCAGGAAAGCCAAAGTACAACTGGAGTTGCAGGGTCACTTACCGAATGGGGGAGGCAGCTTTGGGACAGAGGATGCAGAAAAGGCTGAAGTGCTCAATGCCTTTTTCACCTCAGTCTTCACAGGCAAGGTCAGCTCCCAAACTACTGCACTGGGCAGTTGGGGAAGGAGGTGAGCAGCCAACAGTGGTGAAAGAACAGGTTAGGGACTACTTAAAAATTCTGGACATGTACAAGTCCATGGGGCTGGATGGGATGCACCCAAGGGTACTGAGTGAGTTGGCCAGTGTGACTGCAGTTGGCCATCATTTTTGAAAACACATGGTGATTGGGAGAGGTCCCAGATGATTGGAAAAGGGCAAACATAGTGCCCATATTTAAGAAAGAGAAGGAGGAGGGTCCATGGACATACAGACCGATCAGCCTCACCTCAGTCCCTGAAAACTGGGGTAGGTCCTCAAGGATTCCATTTCTAAGAATCTGGAGAAGAAAAAGGTGATTAGGATCAGTCAGCATGGATCCACCAAGGGCAAGTCATGCTTGATCAACCTGATTGCTTTCTATGATGAGATTTGGTATACCTTGACTTTAGCAAGGCTTTTGAAATGGTTTCCCAAAACATTCTTGCAGGCAAGCTAAGGAAGTATGGGCTGGATGAATGGACTGTAAGGTGAACAGAAAACTGGCTGGATCATCAGGCTCAGAGGGTAGTAGTCAACAGCTCAGTGTCTAGATGGCAGCTGGTATCAAGTGGGGTGACCCAAGGTTTAGTCCTGGGGCCAGCTTTGTTCAATACCTTCATAAATGACCCGGCAGATAGCATACAATACACTCTGAGCAAGTTTGCAGATGACACTAAGCTGGGGGGAGTAGTAGATAGACAGGAGGGTAGGGCTAGGATTCAGAGAGGCCTCAACAAATTGGAGAACTGGACCAAAAGAAATCTCATGAAGTTCAAGAATGACAAGTGCAAAGTCCTGCACTTAGGACAGAACAATCCCATGCACCGGTAGAGGCTGGGGACCAACTGGTTAGCTCTGCAGAAAAGGACCTGGGGGTTACAGTGGACAATAAGTTGAATATGAGCTAATAATGTGTCCTTGCTGCCAAGAAGGGTACCGGCATCCTGGGCTGCATTCGTAGGAGCACTGCCTGCATATCAAGGGAAGTGATTCTTCCCCTCTATTCAGCACTGGGGAGGCCACATCTGGAGCGCTGTGTTCAGTTTTGGGCCCCCACTACAGAAAGGATGTGGACAAGTTGGAGAGAGTCCAGTGGAGGGCAGTGAAAATGGTTCGGGGGTTAGGGCACATGACTGCTGAGGAGAGGCTGAGGGAACTGGGCTTATTTAGTCTGGAGAAGAGAAGTCTGAGGGAGGAATTTAATAACAGCTTTCAACTAACTCAAAGGGCGGTTTCAAAGAGGATGGAGCTGGACTGTTCTCAGTGGTGGCAGATGGCAGAACAAGGAGCAATGGGCTCAAGTTGCAGGAAGGGAAGTTTAGGTTTGATATTAGGAAACACTTTCTCACTAGAAGGGTAGTGAAGCACTGGAGTAGGTTACCCAGAGAGGCTGTGGAGTCTCCATCTTTGGAGGTTTTTAAGGCCTAGGTAGACAAAGCCTTGGCTCAAATAATCTAGTTAGGGATGGTGCTGCTTTGAGCAGGGGGTTGGACTAGATGGCCTCCTAAGGTCCTTTCCAACCTTAATTTTCTATTATTTAGCCTTTGCCTCATGATATCAATAAATGGAGCCCCTGGAAGAGGGCTATAGTGCCTCTGATTTAATTTGGCTCTTGATAACACTTTATTATAAGATACGTTTTATAAGAACATGTTATACATAGGGCAAGCTGCACCCCACACTCATCAACTGAAAGAAGAACTGGTCTGATATGGGTTTGAGGATTGAAATCAGAGGCAATGAAACAACAGGAATCCTCAGGGATCTAAGCAAATGTAGCTGTTATTAAAAATAAGAAAATGCTTTGGTATTCTATAGTAATAGTGCATAATAGCAAAATCAGTCAAGTAATCTCAACCTAACCTATCCATAACATTGTCAATCATGCTGACATACAGTTGCAAATAGCTCTGAAGGCATTTCAGAAAGTAATGAAATTTTGAAAAAGAACTATTTTCTGTGCAATAAACATTTACTGGACCACATCACTTCTCTGCATAGTCATAAATGATGGGCACATTTGAGAATGCCATCATCAGTGTTCCCTATGGCTATGTAGTTTCCCACTCACTGGGTATATCTACAGGTGAAATTAAGGTGATGCAATACACTCTGGCACAGTTCAAGCTCCTGGACACGGCATCTACACGTGTGCCTGGGAGAGCAGCACTTTGAGCTGGCGTGGAGCATCCTTGGGCTGGCAGTGGGCGCGGGGGGTCAGCCCCAGGCTCCAGGTGACGTCATTGGGAGGTGGAGGGACTGGTGTGGGGCACAAGGGTGTTGACAGTGTGGAGCCATGTGGCTAGGCAATGGCTAGCCCCTGTACTTTAGCGCGTTTGTGCCTCAGCCAGCCCCTGTCACTGTCTACACATCCATTTTTAAAGACATGCTTTGGGAGGCAGGGTGGAAGTGCTATAATGAAAAGCCAAGCTAATTAAAAGAGCCCGAGTGTCACATGTATCAGCATCCCTGCACTGAAAAATGGCGGCGGGGTAGTTTGAACTAAAGCTCATCAAACGAGTTTAATTTTAAAACACCCTACCACCATATTTCAGCACTGGGACGTTGCTACATATGATGCTGGAGTGAATTAACTTCAACGCTCCAGCAGACTAGATTAATTGAGTCTGCTCTGACGCGCTGGATTTACAGCCCGTAATGACTGCCATAGGATAGTACCATCTCCGACAGTACTGTGATTACAGTGGAGTTAATTCACTTAGTGTGCTTTAATAATGGCGCATGCATAGATGATGATATCATACTGCAGAGCAAATTAGTCAACTCTGCAGCAAAGTGCACATGTAGATACACCCATTGTGTGCAAAATGTTTTTATTTTCAAATTGAAGTTACTTTCTGAAACAACCTCGTATTTCTCAGCTGGAGAATAATAGCATCTTAATGGGCAAGGCAGACAATGGGGTGTGTGTGGGTGTGTGTATGAAACAGAATCAGATACATAACATGATTTATCTGAGGTTACACAGAAAATCAGTAGCAGCATTGGAGACACTGTAATAGGCAGAACAGGGTCTTGCGCCAGGAATCAGGAGACTTACTAAGTCATCACTGCTGGATTTTGTAGGACTTTAATAAAATGCTTCCCTCTTCCATACAAAATGAAGGGATTATGCTCAAGCCAGGATTCTCCACAAAAATGAAAGTAACTCTACTGCCCAATGATGCAATGTAGTAAGAAGGTGATTCTGGATATATCTGTGCCATATTCTATGAACACCGCTGTGTCTTTGTTGCCTGACTGCATTGGCCACAATCCAAGTCTGTTTATGATGGCAGTACGCCTGGGTCCCTGATTCCTGGCACATCTGTGCCTCTTGTTCTCAGCATATTTGTATCTGCGGTACCAGCTGATCTTGAAACGGTCTCATCGCTGAAAGAGTCTGAGGGTTGAGAGCCTGCTGCGCACCCTCTCACACATATATATTTCATAGTTACTCTCAGAATATTCTCCCTCTGTTCAATTTGCAGAGATGACATCCAATAATACTGGAAATGTTCTTGTTGTCCATTGGGAGGTTTGTACAGAGTGAAACTCAAGGAAATTAGAGACCTATCCAGCATCCCCTGGTACAAGTTCATAAATATAAAATTACAGCTAATGTCTGGCTCAGGCAATAAGGACAAGACGTCCAAAGACGTTTTGGCCCCAGATTTCCTGTTTCTACCTCCTCCACATTTCCAGCTCTTGCAAGGGAGGGGGGTCCTTGTCACTCATTTTCTCTGCATATTTGCACAGACTGGAATCACTGATGCATTTGCTAGGAGGCTGAGCTGCCAATAATATATTGCTTGTATAATAGGTTAGCAAAGTAATGTTGTGTGTCTGCTCCTTGTAACAGATCCAGAAGATTACAAGGTACTACTACTGCCTGATAACAATACCCATTTTTCCTCAAGTAGCAGAGCCTGTGGTTTCGCATTGAAGATATCAAGATCCCTCCATATGATCTATCTAAAATATCCATATGGCTCCCTCCCACTGCTATAGTATCCAAGTGCCTAACGATCTCTAATGTACTGTGTTTACTTGAATCCAAGACCCCCCCCCATTATACAAGGGGAGGGAGGCCCTCATCTTGGATTCAAGTATGGGCTGGTGAGGCAGTGGCGGGCAGCTGCTGCATCTCTGGTTTCAGCTTTGGTCTGACCCAGGGTCAGAGCCAAAGCCACAGCTGCTGCCTGCCCCACTCCCCCAGCCTTTGTCCCCTACTTCTGCTCGCCCTGCAGCCTCAGACCCCCTACCCACCATTTCCCACCATGTTCCCTCACCATCCCCACCACTTAGCCTTGCTCTGGCAGCCTCTGGCCTTGCTCCAGCCTGGGGCTTGGAGCACATGCTTGCTGTGGCCCCATCCCAGCCCCACAGTAGTGGTGGCAGGAGCTTGGGACAGGTCCTCAGAGCTTCCACCATGGTGCCGCTACTACTATGGGGCCAGCCTGGGGCTGAAGCAAACACATGCTCCATGACCTAGGCTGGAGCCTGCCAGAACTGGAGCAAGGATAAAATGGGGGGGCAGGAGGGAGGGGGCAGCAGCTGTGGGGAGGGGAAGACAGGGGGCATCGGGACCTGAGGCCGTGGGGTGGCAGGCATGGGGGTCAAGGAGCAGGGGGTCAAACTGCTTCACACCCCAACCACCATCTGCCCTCCCTCTATTACCACCCCTCATCTGCACCCCCATTGCCTAGCCTGTCCCCCTACCACCTGCCCATCTCCACTTAGCCTCCCAACCCTCCCACCTCTGCCACTGCTTCCCCCACTGCAGTAGTGGCAGGGGACAAATTTAAGATGATCCTACAATAACTAGATTCTACACATGGAAAATTATAACAAATGTATAATGTTTCCACATACAGAATCTGAATGGGGGGAGGGTCATTTTAAATTCAGTGTTGTCTTGGATTCAGATAAATATGTTAACTTTCCTCCTAATGTCTTGGGAGGTAGAGAATCTGGATTCTGAAGCACAATCTTTTGAACATAGTTCATGTAGACTGTGTGCAGATGAAGGAGGTACATGAAGGGAATGATTTCAGGAGGCAATAACCAAGAAGAGGCAACAGTGACAGCCTATTAACATGACAGATTGTTGTGACGCATAAGCTATTAAAAGTGTTCAGAAGGAGTCAGACTTGGGAAAGTCATGGGAGGAAAATATGCCGTTTGCAAACAGTGTTTTTCAATAGGACAGCACCCAGGCGGTTCCCGATTATATAGAAAATCCACTTTTGCGTGTGCAATGTACTGGTGCCAATAAGCCCTTATTCAGAAGTTCAGCAGCATATACTGAGCTGAGCATCTCCTGTGCTCATAGTGGTTCTCAATGTATTTAGACTTGAGGCACCCCTGGGTAGACTTGAGACACCCCTTTGAAAATGCCAGCTCTTAGTTTTCACTCTTTTTTTGACTACAGAAAAATACCAGAGCAGTTTTTCTGTTGCAAAGAACTCAGAAAGACTACAATTGTGGAATACAATTTGAAATCTCTGGGTATATCTTGTAGATCGTATTTGTAAGCCTAACAGTGGCGCCATGATTGAGAAGCACTGGCTTAAAGCAATGAGCTTTTCATCTAGTGTTATAGGTCAAGATGCATTGAAAAAGCTTTTGCAGCACTTAGTTCACTGATGCTTCCTCCTTGGCTAAGTCCAGCTCTATCCATCCCTGACTTCCATAGGCACAAATTTGCAGTGAAATAAATCCCTCTCCCTAATTTTTTGAAAAAATAATTTTGTAAATGAATGCAATTCTGGGATTGATTTGTGTCTAGCCTTCCTACAGTGTGGGAATAGCTCTGTGTCAGCCTTAATCAAAATCCCCTGATGCCAAGGGCAAAGCTCCTATTGATTTTGATGTGCTTTGGATCTGACCCTAATATGAGAGTGCACAGTTACAGGCATTATTATTGGCTCCTGCAATACCCACATAATAGCCTTCTGCGAGGGATCACTAAGTCTTTAACCTTTTATGTGGAAGCAATGGTGAACACAGATAGTGCACATGGACAGGGAGGCTGATGTGGAAAGACTTAGATTTGTGTCAGGAACTTTCAGTATAGTCTTCATTAAGGGATCCCACCTTATTCAGACATTTTGACTAGCCTAGGATACACGTCCTAGGAAGAGTCACAATCTCTCTTGCTTTAGGATACAGGGGAAACCAGTGATGGATACCTTTGAGGCAATCCTGAGAAATTGCCTGTCATATCATTTCCAGATGATAATTCCAAGGTTAGAAAGTCTTTGTGCTAGGTGCTATACAAGCATATGAGAAACATCCTGCCTAGAGCAGTGGTGCTCAACCTTTTTTGCCAGGTGGGCCAGATGGGCAGTGCCCAGCTTGTCTGTGGGCTGGATCTTGCTGGTGGTCCTATTCTGGCAGCTAGGCTAGGTACAGCAGGGCCCCATCTGACTGCACAGAGTGGGGCAGAGGGAAGCCTGGCCCTGATCTCGTTGCAAGTGGAAGGGGACATGGCCCAATCTTGATCTGGCTGTGCTGAGGATGGGTGGGGGCTCAGCTCTGGCTTGCTGTGGTGGGCTTGGGAATTTGGCAGCATGAGAGTATTCATTGCCACGGTTCCCTCACTGCCAAATTTCCTGACCCATGAGGGCCGGGTGCCAAGGCTCCAGGGCCGGAGGTTGAACACCCCTAGCCTAAAGCATCTTACAATCTACGTAGACAAGATGGACAGTGGATGGGATGGGAAAGAGGGGCACAGAATGACTTGTCTGTGGTCACAAATCAGTGCAGTAGGGAAGCAGGCTTCCTCATTCAGGTTTCCCAAATCCTGATCCAGACCTGTCTGTTGGATAATGCTATTTCGAATGACACTACCTTTGCAATATGTTTCTCCAGCATCAGGAAAAACAGCACTGAATGAACTATGTGCACAAATTAATGGAGCAGCTCAGTGAGCTTCATTTGAGCCCTTTGCTATAAGAACAATAGGTGACTCCAGGTTGTGGTCAATTTTTTTGTGCAGTTCTGGTCACCACATTCGTTCTCCTTCCACTGTCCCTGAACGCTCCCTGAATGTGTTGACAGCACCAACTTATCCTGATATTTATCTTTTTGATGGCTAGGATAATTCTCACCTCTTCTGAACATGGATGCTCCCAACTGAATCATTATGGGCAACAACTGTCCAAGAGCCGCAAGCTGGTTCATAGTGAAACAACAACATGCTAGGTAGCATGGCTTTGCTGAAGCTATTCTCCAGCATCAGCTCTGAATGAACTATGTGCACAAATTAATGGAGCAGCTCAGTGAGAGAGACTTTGTGCTAGGTGTCCCTCAATCTTCTACATGCCACAGTGTCTTCTGGAGAGATGGATGGATTGTGTCACCTCAGCACATAAATTGTCCCTGGGTATGATCTTTCCACACTCATACTACCATTGAGACCTACAGAATAAATGCTCTTCTGCATGGAGGGAACTGATATATTCATGTTGACAACTCTTGTCAGGCCATTCAAACTATTGAAACTGGACTGTCATACTAACAGAAAGACTGTATTTGTAGTTTTGGACTGTTTTTCAATGACTTACTCAGCTCTTGGCATCAAAGCCAAGAAAATTAACCTATATACCTAGGCCAGATTCCTATCTCATTTGCACAATTTTAAATGTGGGACAGACAGCCCCAGGACTGAAGTACCCTTGTGCCCCAGCCAGCCCTGTCACCATCTACACCTGCGCTGATACAGTATTTGCTGCTATCCTGCTGTGGAGTTTATCATTTTTGTGCACCCTAGTAGGGGCACACTTGCAGATGCTGACACATTTACTGCATGGTTAGTCAACTGCACAGTAAATGTCTCATGTACATGCACCCTATAACTTACAAATCTACCTTTCTTTGTTGTGTTCTTGATACCCACCAGTTTATTAGTTACCAGAAACCTTTTTGTGGATTTTGATTATTTTGGGCCATCCTGTGACCCATATATTTCATGCTTCCCACCCACATTTCTGCAAAACATCCATATTTTCCTCAAAACACTCAGCATATCCAATTCTGCATGTTTCTGGTACAACATGATTTTGCCATAAAAGGCAATGTTCAGTCACATTTTTCACTTGAGAAACTGCTCCTACTTTAAAGTTAAAGCCATGACGTGCTGGGGACCTTTGTTTAACCAAAGTAGACAATGTGTAGGAATGGCAAGGGAGGATTTCACATTTTGCTTTGAATCTTTTCCCAAGACCCATGGTGTGGTGCCTGCACAGCTACTTCTCTGTGTTACCCAGCAGAGGGGGCTTGAGACCTGCATGGATTATTTGCTGCCTCCCAACATAAAGGGCTTTGTCACACATTACATTGTTAGCCGCACACATATCGATTGGTTTAGTGCTAGCTTGCAGGTCATACCTTCAATTTAAGCAGCACATCTGTGGGGAGTGGCCACCTTAATGGAGCTGCGTTATGCAGATCAAGAGATAATCCTGCCCTGTAGTGGTGTCATTCTGAGCGGCTTAACAAGTGTTTGGTGTCACTTAAAGGTATTAACGTGGAGACAATCCAGGAGCCCCCAAAATTAATGTGCAACATGGCCCAAAGACACACAAATTGTTTCTGTTCACAGGAATTTTAAAAGGGGTAGCACAATCTAGAGGCCATATTGAAACAAGTTATTTTTCTATAGATCAGGTATGGATATTTTTCTGCATAGCTCTGTGCGTGGAAAGAGTCTTTGGGGTGTTTATAGAAACTAATGCCCAGTATCAGAACTTGTGTCATGTTCTGCAGTATCATGGAGTACTGCACTAGGTAATGCTGGCAGGCCTGGTTAGACTATAGTTCATAGTCTTGGCTCCCCCTGCCTAAAGGATCAGCCTCATTTTTGCCACAATGACCCATTCATTCCCTTCCTCATCATGGCAAATACATTTCAGCAGAGTGTTTGAGTGAGGCCTATGGGTACATGAGACAACACTTTCACAGAAGCCAGACATACTGTGGGACTCCCTGCCGCAAGAAATAATCAGGACCATCTGCCTCACCATGTACAGAATTCAGGCACCTGCTCAGAAGGTCACTTAAAACACATCTTTAAGTGCTGCTAAAGACATGGCCCCATGATCTTTTATGAATGCCCAGTAAAGGACTGACCCTAGCCCAGAGAATACAGGCTAAACCAGGGATGCACAGCCCAAACTTTATTGAGGACTTCTTGCCAGGTGCCCTTTCCCATGGAAGCCACCTCTAGTGGGATCCATCAGAATCAGCTGCGGACCCTCAGCAGGTTTGCAAGGAGAAAACTGGACTGCATGTGCAGGCACAAGCAGAGAGTAACTAATGGCTGTGCAGCAAGGACATAGCACTTGCTGTTTTGCTTTTCAAATCTTAAAAAAAAAAAAATAAAGTAAGCTTAATGAAGATTTATGGCAGGCCACCTGATAGCCTGTGTAAGGCTTGTGGGCCATAAGTTGGGCACCCCTCATCTCAACAGAGAAAGGCAAGAAGGGGAACAAAGGTACACGGAAACAGAGTGACTTCACCAAGGTCACAGACAGAAACCAGAACAGAAAGCCCTACCTATTAAATCACACTGACTCACATTGGCCACCCTCTTTTCACAGACTTTTCACAGTCTAATGCAGAGGTGTCAAATGCATCCAGGCTCTGTGAGCCAGATAAGCATTACTGAGCCAGTCCATAGCCGGCACAGGGACTGCTCCCCTGTGGAGCAGCTGCAGCTCAGGGTTTACTCTTTGCACCGCAGGCAGCATGCTCCAGTCGCCAGGAGCCAGCATGGGGAGTGTGCTACCTATGGCATGTAGGCTGGACCCAGCACTGCAGGCAGCACAGGGGGCCGGTCTGGGATGACACATGTAGCCTGTACCCTGGATCCAGCGTATGCACCATGGGCAGCACATGCACACAGAGAGGTTGGTGCATGCTGTCTATAGTGCGCAGAGCTGAACGATCTGCAAATGGCATGGGGCTGCGCTCCATACAGTGCCCTGACAACTGGCCCTGCACACTGGCTTTGGGTTTGGTAAGGCCAAGGTCAGAGCTTGGGGTTGGTCTCTGGATCTGGCTGCAGGCTGGATGTTTGACTCCCCTAGTCTAGTGTATATAAGCCTGCACTAACATCCATCTCTCATGTGCTGGTAGCAGATTATTATGTCACAGCGGATACTTCTCTTTGCCTGAATTTTATTACTGAATGCTGTAATAACTGTGCTATCAACCTGTTCTGACTGCCTCCCCTCGTGACTCACTTCCCAGGGCTCACTCAACTGTGAAGCACAATCATTCTTTAGGTGGTCATTTCTAATGGCTGTGACCTTCAGAAACATGCCAGATATAAATATTGCCAGACTGGTCATTTCCCATGATTTTTATGGAACCACATTTTAATGCACACCTTAATATACAGCATGCATCAGAAATACTTGCAATTCTCAGCTAAGAAAAAAATGGGATATTTTAAATCAAGGCTTTTATTTTTTTAACAACAGTGACATCCTGCAAAAACATGGCATCTTTGCCAATGAACACGAGACTAATTTTCAAATAGCCTTGCTGCGGTGGGAGGCTGTGGCAAAGCTACCACTTATCTTTCTTGTTCTTCTTAGTAAGCATTTATATTGAAACCCTAGCTAATGGTGTGGAAATTTTAGCTGGTCAGCAGCAGGGCAGACCTATTTAGAGACTGGCTATGTTCCCTCTGGTGCCACATTCCCACCACTTCGAAATAACTAGATTGCACAAAGGGATTTTATTCTCTTCCTTACTTTGCCAACCACTAGCTATGGATGCAGTCCAGCCCATAGAGGCCAATGAGAGACTGTCCATTGGGAGTTGGATGCAACCCCATGTAACAGTGGGCAAGGCATTAGCAATGTGCTCTTCAGCTCTCCTAACAACTTGCCCTGATCAACCCTCACTGGCTGGAGTGGGGCCAGGATTTCAACCCAGACTTTAAACCTTCTTTGCCCTCTTGGTTTTTGCTTTATCATGACTGAAAATGGGAACATTAGTACTCTCATATCTCCTAAAAGTGCAGGGAAGTTTTATTTGTTAAAGATAATAAAGGTTGGCATCCTGTCATGGTCATCTAAGTATCCATTTTAGCTGCTTATGGCATTTTTGGCATGTATGCACCCAGAGTCATTCTATTCCTGGCTGCATAGCCTTGCACACATGGATGACTATGTACAACTACATGGTCACACAGATGGAAAATGTGCAGTAGCAGCCATAGCAGATACATGCATCCCTTGTGGATGCATAATGATCCTAGATGACTGAAAACGGGGTCCACTAAAACCAATCCCTACCAGACTTAGCGTGAGGACAGAAAAGGGGTATGTGCTCCTGTCTCTCACTCACAGCTCAGTGCCTGGGGCGCTCACATGGGAAGCTGGAGGTCTTGGCTCTAGACTTCCCCATGCAGAGGGGTCTCTGATTTCCCAGCACAGCACTCCAACTGCCATGCCACAGGTCAACCATTGCGCCCACCCTTCTCCACAACTGATATAGAAACGGAGCCACTAACATTGTCTTTGAAAAAAAATGAATCAAGAAGCAAGGGGGAAGGTCCAACAGGGGACAAGGCCCAGGCTGGAACGCCCACTCCTTTCTGAGCCAGCAGCTACTGAATTAGCTGCCCATCCTCTCACTTGCTCTCTTATTCCTGGTCTCATTTCTCTCCAAGCAGTCAGCTTCAAAAGGAGCACTGGAAAAGAGCCTGGACAATAGCTGACTTGTTTCCTGGTGGTTTTAGAGCTGTGCTGGGAAGTGAAGGAGACCCCCTTGGATGAAGGGGTGCTAGAAATCAGATCCTCTGACTGACCAGATGAGTGCTGTGGGCATTGAGCTGTTTGGGAGAAAATCTGCCTCGTATGCATTGTGCTGCCAGTCTGAGTGACTACTTAGTCATGCACATGCGCAGGGCTATGCATGCAAGAATAGGATTCCTTTGGGGCATAAGTGCCAAGCATGACCTTTAGAAGAATAACATATTGTTCTGTCCTGAGGAAGGATCGTGTTTTATTATTTATTTTCTATGACTCCTGCCCCCATTGCTAAGCAACTGGGAAGTTATCCAAAGTAAAAACAATGTACTAGTAATAATAATAAAATAGGCAAGCAAACCAACCATGCCTAGGTTTAACAATCCATCAAATGCCACTTCTTTACTGAGTGCCAACAGGAAGACCAGTAAAGTGAGGAATAGATCCCCAGTAATTGCCTGTGAGAGGAAAAGTCAGAATGGTCAACAGTGAGCCGATGTCAAGACAGATGCTTTGAAGATGGCTACAGACAAGCATTGCTTGCATCTGATTTTCCCCCCAGCCGCTTCCATGCCACAGCCAGTTCACTGTACCAGCTGAGACTCATCACTTCATTGCTCTGCAAGGGCTGGATTCCCAGGACCCATGAAGTAACCCAAGTGGTTTATTGTGGGTTGAGGAAGGTGCCACTCTGGCCACAACCCACCAGGTCCCTATATTTTCAGGTGAAATAAGCACTTGCCTGGGAGTAAACTTCCCAGCCTCTCTCTCGGTTTCACTCTTTGGTCACTGATCCATATAAAGCAGCTGAATTTGGCTACATTAAATGCAGGCAATGAGAAGAATTTGGGTTTAGCTCCTCTACTGATCAAGCCACTTGAAAGATACCTCCCTCAGCATGGCATTAACAGTACAGATGCCTTAACCTGAGGGCTTGCCTCAGGGTTAAGGGGACATCTGAGGTCATACTGTTCCAGGAAACCTTCTTCATTGCTGTTCTTTTGAAATAAAAGGCAAAGATAACAGAGACTTGTCATCTGCAAATCTCTGCCAGGTGAAAAGCAGGATTCTCAGAACAGTACATGAATGCACACCAGAAAGAGCGTCTTAGATGGTCAGTCTGTTGGTGACCAAATTCTTCTCATCCAGCTTCCCCTTGGTGGAATTGGTTCTGATTTATAAATCACCAACTCTGCATCTATTCTCTTTCTAGCCACTGCTACTCATGGTTGAGTCAGGGGCATGTGAACTATGTTGGCAGATAGTGTCATTTCTAGCGGGTAGGGGTCCGTACTGCAAAATAAGTGGTGCACCATTGTTACCATCAGAGATTAGCCCCTTGTCTGAAGAGAAGCCAGGAACTAACTATATATAGCTATCACACACTGTACTTTCATCCCTGGACAATACTGGGGTGAACTGGGAGTTCTATCGTGGTAGTGATTAGACATAGTAGTGAGTCCTCAGCCTCTGCTAGAAGGAGGCCAATTTGGAAGTGAGGCATGATGGCTTGCCCTACTGCTTTCCACACTGTTTTACAGACAAAGAAAGTGCTGTGGTCTCAGTGCCTGTCAACCTAGACCTTTCATTAATATTCAAAATCACCTGCTATTTTACCTGTTAAAGAATTACCAAGTGGTCCCACCTAGCTTCAGGCAATGATGGGATGAGCTGTGCTCCACATCACCATGAAAACCTGGTTTGTAAGCCTGTGCATCCACTGTCTGCTGACATGTTTGTCTGTCTGAATTTGTGGTTTTATTTTTGTAAACTAGGACCCTAGCAGGAAGGACTCTAGACTTGCTCATTCTCTGTCCTTTAACCTTAACACACTTCTTTACCATTCTACAACAGCTTTCCAGGTGCTGAAAAGTAGGTTACAAATATTTTATCAGTGAATTTAACCTTATAGCCGACAGTACAATTGCTCTCACTTCCAAGCTGGGACATGGAGGCTTAGGAGTCAAAATGATTTTCCAAGGATCATGTGGAAAACCTGTGGTAGAAGTCTTTGACTGTGATATGGGTTTTTGGCTGTAGCCATGTTAGTCTAAGGAGAGAGGCAGGCAAGGTTTATAGGGTAGATGTGATATCTTGTGTTAGACCAACTGAGTAGCTGGAAAAAAGTTCTTGGCAAACTTTCGGGCACAGTCACCCTTCTTCAGGCATAGGGAGCTTTTATTCTGGGATCCTATAGAAGTACAAGCCCATTGTTCCTCTTTAAGTACCTCTGACATATGGAGATAACACTTTACCCCACACATGGGGGAGTGCTAGTTCGAGTTAATTGCCAGTCAAGCTGTATGTGCAAACAACTGTCTGTTGCCTATTTTGATGCAAGTGAAAGCCCGGGACAGTTAGACTCAGGATAAACCAGATGTCTGTTTTTAGCTTGAGGTTGCTAACTACCTGCAGGATCTCATGGAGACCTGATACGGCAGGGCTGCAATACCATGAGAGAAATGGTTCTCTGCAGCACTGCCAGCTGGACCAAGCAGAGGCGGGTGGGCCACAGCAGGCGGTGTGGACAGTGACCTGCTCTGCACAGTGGTCTGTACATGATCTGAACATATTTCAGGGTGCAGCAGTAAAGACAGCAGCAGAGAAGAATGGACAC
This sequence comes from Alligator sinensis, assembly GCF_000455745.1. NCBI lineage: Eukaryota > Metazoa > Chordata > Crocodylia > Alligatoridae > Alligator > Alligator sinensis. Next base: position 266,465 of record NW_005841989.1, read on the forward strand.
GATCCAGGAACCAGCCTTTTGTTCTTAATTTATAAAGCATAAGCACACCAGGATCCTGGCCCATAGCTGGGCTTCCTAACATGAATATTGACTGACTTTTCAGGAGCAGCTTTGGGTGCCTCATTATTTTCTAAACCCCAGACGACTTTCCACCCTCAGTGACCTTACACAAACTTGATGTTCAGAAATTGCTGAGCGTTCCTTATTGGAAAATCAGGCCCCTTTAACTGGTGGCAGCTTGGGCATCCAAAAAATGGAGTACACAAAATCCTTTGCCATAGTATTAAGTTTGCCAACACGCTTTTGTATCTTGTGAAACATCCTCAAGAGGACTTATATATATGAACCTCCCAGCCCCACTTGGCTCTCGTCCTAATAAACTTACAGCTTTCTGACAGCTCATCCCAGTCTTTCCAAGGGTTGCCCACTGATAGTTGTCCTTTGTGAACACTAGGTGGTTTGCCCCACCTCAGACCAACTGTACTATACAGGTTTCCCTCACTTTATGCTGTATATGCTTTCCTGGAAAACGGCGCATAACTTGAATTTGCATAAAGGGAACCCACTTTACAGTGTAACAAATAAGGATACGTTCCAAGACCTCAACTGTACTGACCCCCAGGCCCATTTCTACCACTTTTACAAGACAATTTTGGCACTGGCTGGGTCTGTGTGAAGCAGCTAGTATTTGCTTTGGATTCGGATTCGGCTGATTCGGGGGACAGTGATGATTCGGGGACTGAAGATTCAGCAAGCTTTGAATTGATTCAGACCTTTAAATTGGTCCCCTGATTCAATTCAGATTTGGAGATTAGGCCACCGGATCGGGCTGAATCTCCCCTGAATCGAATCACCACCTGAAACTTCACACAGCCCTAGTACTCACCAACAGCAGACAGTACACACAAGCACAGGGCACTATCATAACACGGATGACAACTACAGAAACACGTGTCACAGACAACGAGCAAGGAGCACAGATCCACACACGAGACTATAGGTTGGTGTGCGTCACTCCCACAATGCATTGCACAAAGCAGCTGACTGCAGGCTCCCACCACACCGATCGCAGAAGAGTGAATTTACTTTGCATATTTTTGGTATAGAAAGTGTCATCACATAAGAGCGAATTTGCACATCCAGAACCCACATAAAGCGAGGGAAACCTGTACATTATTCTGATTGGACCAGAGAAGAATTAGTGCATGTGTGACAAGGTTTTGGAACTGACCTGTAAAGTGATGCACACCAAATAGTTGCCACACAGCACCAAAAGTATCTTGATAAGCACTGGAATTGAGTGTGGTGGGAAGGAAACCAGTCCACTTCAAGGGATACAGACCTTGCCATGTGCAGAGTAGCAATAGCTGAGCTGGCATTGCTTGGAGGGGGCAAGCATTTATTTATGGGAAAGCACATGAGAACTGTAGGACAACCTTCCCACCTTCAGTTAGGCTGGAGTTTTATAGGTAAACTGAAGCCGGCATGTTCTTTTCAGTCTGCAAGAGGGCTTCACAATCCTGTGAGAGCAGGGTTTTTGCATGAAGACTTCACCTGCTCTTTTTGAACTTGGAGAGGAAGGGAGTTATGAGTCTTTTGCTCTCATTACCAGTAATCACAGAAGCTAGTGGGAAGGAGGGCAGGCTTAACAGCATGAGTCTGTTCAGCTGCTCTATCGCAGAGGCGCAGCAACGGCCGGCCTAACAACTTAGGATCAACATCAGCCATTGCTTTAAGTCTGTTAACACGCCAAGGCAAGTGGCTGTCTATCTGGGGAGGTATGTCCGGTGACTCATTCTGTGCCATGGGATTTGAGCGGGGCTATTCAAGAATACTGATACCTCAAGGTCTTGAACAATCATTGCAAACTACTTCAGTGCTCCTTCACATAGGACATTTTGTCTCAGACCAACACAGCTACCAAGTACACCCCTTCACATAGGGGAAATTTTAGTGAGAAGTTCATTCATTTCTGCTATGCAGACACAAATTAATGAAGATTCAGCTGACGGTTACTTATGCATCCATAACTGCAGTAGCACCCAAGAAATACTCAGCACTTTACAACATATTCCCCGTCACAGGGAGAAAGTAAAGACAAATTTTTTGGGGTGCAGAATGAATTTGCAATGGATTTGAAAGGTCTCCGGGCCCCTTTACACATGCAGATAAAGGAGGTGTGATTGTGGGATTGCTCATCAGATCCCATCACACCCTACTGCTGATGCAGAAGGAGCCCAATTCTGCTCCCCCACCCCCACCGCCACCCCACCAACCCAATGGCTGGGATATCACAGCAGCTGCAGTGTCCTAGCCCTGTGGGGGGATGGGGAGGTGCGCCCTTATGTCTGGCAGATTGCAGCTGTGCCCTGTGGCTGCCCAGACCCAGAGTCCTACAGCTAGTCACCAACACAGGGTCACCAACACTGTGGGATGCTGCTGTGGGACTCTGGGTCCTGGAAGCCATGGGGCACTGCCAGGACCCTGCCTAGCTCTGCCAGGGCTGGGAGCCCCTTAAGTTGCAGGGCTCCCAGCATTAGCTGGGCACAGTGCACCCTTGTAACTGGGGGCCTGGTCAGCTGATGGGGCTCCCAGCTTCTGGGGGGACCCTGATACAAGTTCAAATTAACGCTGGATAGCAACCAGTTATTAAGTTAGTACACATTTTTGAGGTCTAACTTTATAGCTGGCTGGATCTTTTTATGGCATGGTAGGTCCTTTGCATGTGCAGTTAATTGTACAATTAACCATTTCGTTCCATAATTCCTGTAACATGTAAAGGGAGCCTCTGCCTCACATGCACAAAATGAAATCATTGCCAAGAGGCTGCCAGGCTGGCTACACTGACTGAAGTTAATGAATAAACAGCTCCTTGCAGTATTGACTTTATCACTGTATTTAAAACACATATGGGAGACATCTCACGGAAGCCTCTTCCTGTATAAATCATCTTTTCCAAAGATAAAGAAGTACCAACAGCATTAAATCTTTCTGTTGACAACATTGATAAACTGGGTCAAAAAAATTCAAATCAAAACTGCTTTTTTGCAGTTCAAGTTGAAACTGCTCACGGGAGATGGGGGGAGGGGTTGGCAAAAATTGGCTTCTCTCTGCAGAAAATGTTGACTTCATGTTAAAAGAGAAAACACTTGAAAATCCCAAACCCCCTTTAATTTGGAAATGCCCTTGGGTAGCCTCACAGCAGTAATAATTCAGTTGCCTTTTTTCTTCTATTTTTCCATGTGCCACGTCCCCCACATAAAGATCTCCCATATAACGCACTGTATAGACTCAGCAAATGAGAAATCATAGTGGATCACAGGAGATGGAAACAATAACCAGTGGGAGTCCAGCTTTGAAATACTTAAGTCATCTTTTCAAATATGGGGTTAGGTACCTGGGTCACTGAGGTGCTTCTGAAATTTTCACGCCCTGTGCATGAGGTTCACAGTGGCATTTCAATAAAGGAGCTTGAACTGTCAAAAGTGACTAGGAATTTTGCATGTGCAACTCAAGGGACTTTGAATGGGCCTGATTTTTCAGAGAGTGAATTTTCCATATGTTCTAAAAAACAGGTCCATCTAAGCTATCTCTGGTTGAGCACCCAAAATTCACTCACCACTTTTAATGGCAATTTCCCTCTTTTCTTTGCATAATAAGAAAGAAGTTTCTAAGTTCAGACTAAACAAAGTTGTTAATGATATTCTTGCCTAAACATCCTCTTCTAGAATTCTTTTGGGGAGTCTCTAACAGTTGTATAAAACTATTCATTTTTACACCAGACCTGCAACACATCACAGACAAAAAAGTCAGAAAGCAAATTGTTCTGGATCCTTCTTAAATGTCTTGATTTTAAGGATAATGCTTAATATAATTAGATCACTTTAAGGGCTCAACCATGCTCTTTAAAACCAGTGGCAACATTCACATTAAATTTGGTTAAAGTAAAATTATGTCATAACTTTGCAACAGTAGGCTAAATTGCCCTGATTGCTAGGCCTGTGCGAGTCAGCAGCAATCCGATCTGGCTTCAGATCCGGCCGCTTTGGATGGCCGTGATCCAATCCAGAGCTCTGGACCGGGTTTCTGCCTCGATCCGCCCAAAGCGGCTCTGAGATCCGGCCGTAGGGTATAATGGGGAATCAATAAAATATCTATAACTTCATTGTTTTTTGTCTGATTTGGACAAAATTACAGGAATGGTAGCCTCTGCTGAGATCATGAAACCTGCCTAGTTTCAAGATTGGTGCAGGGGTTTGGGGGGAACTGTACCCCAAATTCTTGAAAGCCAAACTCATGTCATGGCTGTGTGTCACAACACAGGGGGGTGCCAGCTGCAGGGATGGTGGCCCCTGCTGTGACGCCTGCCAGCTGTGGAGGAGATCACCCAAGGCGGCTCTGGGGCTCTGCACCCCTAGCTGCTAATGGGCAAATCTGGTGCCAAGACTGTCTCTGTCCTGGGGCAGTTGATTGTCTGTATTGAGTCTTTCCTCTCCTTAGCCTGGTTTTGTAGGTGCTAATTGATGCTGGTTAAGTCATTATGTAGTAGCCAGGTCCTGTGTATTGAGCTGGTCCCTGAGTCAATCAAGATTGATTGATTGGTAACTGGGAACACAGCAGCTCAGCAGCCAGGCCTGCAGCAGCGTCTCCCCTCCCCTCCCCGCCCCAAGACAGACACAGTCAGTCCCCCAGCCCCCAGGGCACAAGTTTTGCTTGTCCACAGCTTGAGGGGCAGTTCCCCCCCCAACCCCTGCATCAATCTTCTTGAAACGTGGCAGGCTTTGTGGCCTCAATAAGAGCTACCACCCCTGCAGTTTTCACCCCACTACGTTGTAACGCCTAGACGTGACATGAGTTTTGCTTTCAAGAATTTGGGGTGCCGTTCCCCCAAACTCCTGCACTGATCTTCTTGAAACTTGGCAGGCTTCACGCTCTCTGCAGAGTCTACCAACCCTGAAAATTTCATCCAAATCAGACAAAAAAACAACAAAGATATAGATATTTTATTATCTATCTATAATCTATCCCATTATGCCCTAGGGCTGGATCTCCGAGGCGGCTCTGAAGCACTTCGGGAAGCCGAATGAGGCAGCGCTTCGACCCAGACGTGCTGCTTCGGATCCCGAAGCATCCAAAGCTTCTCCGGATCCGAAGCTCTGCCCGAAGCCTCCACAGCCCTACTGTTCGCACTGCATGGTGTGACAGTGTATCCAATTAAAACAGATACTTGTCAGTCACCATAACTATCCAATGGGTGGAAATTCCCTCCAATGCTCTGCAGTGAGTCTGGCATAAAAAATATCTGGATTAATTACTTAACTGTATAACATGCCCACTGCTTCAGCCTTGGTTGAGATTGGATGGCCCCATGACCATGATCCCTGAAGCAACCAAAACTAATATAGCTAAGCTTTAAATGCAGCTAATACCCATCTTGCTCACAGAGGTGTTGGGAGATGTGACAAATGGCTTTATGTGCTTTGAAGATGAAGAATGCTGTGTAAGTGCTATTAAATGGATTATTACTGTTTGACCCAGTAAGACAATGGGATGACTCATAATAGTGCTTCATCCATTATATCAGTATTTTTCACCTTATGAACATCTAAGGGGACATCCCTTTCCAACTGGAACTGCAGCCTCATTGCCTTTAGAAATTCTATTTATCTGAGAAGCTCGTATAACCCCAAATATCACAGTATCCAAACACCACACGAGCTCCAGTGAATACAGCCTTACAACCCTATGTGAGGTAAGGAAATGCTGTTTTCTCATTTTAGTGATTGAAATCGAAGCACAGGCTGAGGTTACATGCGGAGTCTGTTGTGGGGCAGGGAACTGAGCTCCAGTCTCCCAAGCTAGTAAGTGAACAGGACCGTCTTCTGTTTTCAATCTGAGGTGTTCACATGTGACCACAATAGGTGCAAAATCTCAACACTGTCCTTTGAGACCCACAACACCCCTGTGAAATCCTGTTTTATGGGAGTGCAAACTGAGGCAGAGAGCAAGCAAGTGACTTGCCTAAGGTCACAGAGTCAGTTAGTAAGCAAACCACTAAGAAAAGGGGGATGATCATCCTTGATCATCTAATGGGATCATACTTAGATGCTTAAGTCCGTTTTCATGCCTAATTGGCAGGGAAGGGTTGAACCTCAAGTGTTACAGTGCCTTTGCTCCTGACCAAAGGACCACAGGAGGTAAGGCAACTGGAACCAAAGGTTATCACTAAAATGACTGGGAGCTTTTTGGACTAAAGCAATAAGGAGCACTAAAGAAGCTACTACGAACACCATTGATCACATATTCATTGTATGGCAGTGACAGCAACTCCACTTAAACAAGTAAACTATTAGAGCCCTCCCTCAGCAGGTTTTGGATTTAATGCAACACATGGCAAGGATCCTCTGATAAAGGCTTTTCCTTTGCTTGTTCCCAGTTTCTACTCAAGATGTTCCCAGTGCTCGGTAGACCATGTGAACTGAACCATACAGTTTGCAGAGACCTTCCCAGAACAGGGCCGGGTATTGAGATACATGACTATTTTTAACCTGCCAAGGCCATGTTGGGCAAAGGGTTTCCTTTTCTGGGTGACAGATAGAAAGAAACTGGGGAGCTGGCAGGACTGGAGTGGGCAGAGGTTTCAAGTTTTGGGCTGTTGTTTGGGGAGTCTACTATTGTATCTTATCTGTCAGTTATTATGAGCTGCTGGGAGCCTTTCTGGATTGGGTAGGATCGAAATCTAAATAACAAGAACAACAACAACAATAATAGGTTATTGTTAAAAATTGATTCTGATACAGCTAAGCAATTTCCACTGTTATTAATTAGGGTTATTGGAGAGAGAGGCTTACAGGGTGGTGGTGATCGTGTTATCAACTTTTCCAGGTAATTCCATGTAGCCTTCTTTAAAGCTTTGGTAGACCAACACCTCTGTTATAGTTTAACCTTTTAGGGGCCACTCCTATCCCTTTCAAGCAGAGGTTTAAAGCAAAGCACAGACGTAATGTGCCATTGCATATAGATGAGCTGGCAACCAGTCTGAGCTAACTCAGGGAGATATAAATACCAAAGAAGGCCTTGGGCTCTCTTCCATCTGATGCAGGAACTGTTGGACCAAAGCACTGAAAAAAACTACGGCTACAGAAACTGTGGGGAGTCACTCACTGTGCAAGAAGCAGGGCGGCCTTTTCTTCCTTCTTCATTCTTACTGCTTAGCAAGCAAGGTAAGGAGTGCCATTCCAGATACTGTTGTCTCCAAAGCTGATGGAGATGAATCCACTTCATTCCCAGGGGGGTGGACCCAGCTGTTTCCAGGCAAAGATGTTCTGTTATCATATGACACTAGCCATACTAAGTACAACATGCTAACTATGACCTTTTTCCCTTAAGTTCTCCCACATCCTTAAGATAAAACTGCTGCATAAATGAATGAAGCAGCAGACCAAGGCTCAGGATACCTGGGTTGTATTTATGGTTGCCTGCTGACTGTGATCTTGGGCAAGTCAGCTCTTTGCTCTTTGCCTCAGTTTGCACTCCCATAAAACAGGATTTCACAGAGGTTTTATGGTGCTCAGAGGACAGTGCCGAGATTTTGCATCATTGTGCTTCAGATTGCAATCAATAAAATGAGAAAACTGCATTTCCTTACCTGACATAAGGCTGTATTCACTGAAGCTTGTGTGGTGCTTGGATACTGTGGTATTGGGGATCAAATGAACATCAAAGATAAACACAAGTAAGAAACCTGAAAGAAGGTGCAAAATAACCTGTAAGTCACTATTTTTTGAGTTGGGCCATATGCCAGTATTTTGGCTCAGATCCTATTCCACCCATTAGGTGCTTAAGTGGAATTAGGTGTGTAAATGTGATGTTATTCCATCCTATTCAAGTCCCTGAAAAGCAGTTAATGCCCAAGTGGAAAAGTCTTCCTCCTGCTCACTGCTTTTCATAACTTAGTCTTAAGACTAACATAATGGAGTGGTACAAAAACAGGCATGTTCACATTTTTTCAAGGATGCAAGCAAGGTGGAATAGGATTACACATAGGCACCTAAATCCACTTAGACATGTAATAGGTGGAAAAGTATCAGATCCTCTGTGTACAGGCTATTTCATTGTCTTCTCTGTAAAATCAGTGGCTGAAATAACCTTTATAATACCAGCAGGGAAGCAGAAAAAATAAGTCCGCATGTTAAAAATAAGTCCACATGTTTTGCACATGCAAAAGTAGATTTTCTGCATAAAGCAAGAACCTCCTGGGTGCTGTCCTATTGAAAATGCCTGCAAAAAGAGAGAGATTCTATTTAAAGGGCACTTTACCAGAAACAATTATTTTTTGATTAATAATTTTTTTAAACATTACAACTGTATTCTTTTAATGAATTATTTATAATGTTCTTTGGGATCCTTTGAGGAATGATACCCACAAAAGTGCAATGTGTTCTTACTGGGAGATGGAAGTAAAGCAGGAGAGTTTCTCTTTTGCATGGTGAAATTTCACCAGAGAGAGAAGAAAATGTTCCCTGCTGGGACATAAAGTCACAATTTAGAAAATATTCAATGCAAACTTTTGAAAAAGCCACAGGTGCTGCATTTGCTCCCAAAGCCTGCTTTGATTTGCAACTCTACAATCCCAAGAGCGATGCATTGTCCAGGAAGCAGCTTCTCTCTATTCCATGCAACCTGTGATTTCTCTTTAATATGAGCTTCCAAAGACATGGTTCAAAAAGCTTTTGTTTGCTTCATCCCTTACCCTGCAAGTGCTTCTTCTATCCTCAATACCCAAACCATTCTCCAGGGACTTGCTGGCTAATTAACACAACTTTTCTTATCAAATCCTATCCAGAATGAAAACCAAATGAAGCATGAAATCTAAGTGAGATCGTTTGTGGTCATTATACATTATGTCTGGCTTTGCATAAATATTACACAAACATAAAATAGTGACAAACAAGCTTAACTTAATTTATTTATAGCAACACTAAGTGCCTGATTCTCATTTTCCCTTTTACACCATTCTGGCACCGGAAAGGGCACTTGAACTACATGTTAATAATATTTACTTTGGAATTATGTTAAAAACCCTATTGTAAATGTGAATCAGGTCTCCTAATTCAGTATCCTAAAGTCATAAGTTTTATTCCTTCCTTTGATAATGATTTATTATATGTTCCTTTGAGTAAACCGTTCTGCTGTTTGGTGCCTCAGTTTCCCAGCTTTAAAGACAAGATAAAGATACTGACCTCTTTTGTAAAGTGCATTTAGTTCTGTAGCTGTATGATTATTACTTTTGGGTGCAGTATTATGCCATATTTAAATTCAATATTGGTTAAGCAAAGACACACAGTAATAGCAAACAAATAAAAATCGTGTTTTGAAATTCTTGTAAAGTGTCCACAAAGTCCTTAGGATTTGATCTTGTACACATAGTTTAAAGAGAGATCAGAATTTAACCCAGGGAAGGGAGAGAATAAGGACTGGCAAATACTCTGGGAATGCAATTCATTATAGTTGATTTATGTGGGTGGCTTTTAATTCCTCCTGATTTTCCGGTAAGAAGATCCAAACTGCCTGCAGTTTGTTTTGGACAGTTCCCAGTCTTCTAATTGGGCATGCATGTCTCTGTTTAGTTTTGAAGAAAGTGATTTTTCATGACCATAGCTTTGAATGGCTGAGGGTTTTCTAAAGAGCTGGGACAAACCTTCAGCTGATGTACATCTGTGTAATTTGACTACACGGTAGACCAGGAGTGAGCAGTTATTTTGGGCAGAGGGCCATTTACTGAGTTTTGGCAAGCCATCGAAGGCCGTATGACAGGCAGCCGGGGACAGATAAATATTAATTTTCTAAATTTTTAGGGGCCCCGCGGGCCGGATAGAATGGCCTGTCAGGCCGCATCCGGCCCCCGGGCCGCATTTTGCCCACCCCTGCTGTAGACCCAATTTTTTCTCCCTGGTACAATGCGGTGAACACGATCCAAGGCAAACAACAAGGAGCAGGAGACAAATGGTCTCAGGATACTAAATTTGGGCATTTCAGCCTGGGGTTCATGGCCTCTAGGGAAATCATAATGAACTGTCAGGGGGTTGAGACCACATTGCCATGACCCCCTATATTTTGGGAGTCAGTTCCTCGCTAGGTGGAA
>NW_005841989.1:276639-284843 GCF_000455745.1 Alligator sinensis
CGTTTTGTTATGGAAGAGGTGTATACTCCAGAAGAGGGTGAGAACTGAGGGGCTAGATTAACCCAAAGTCTGAATACTTTTCAAACATGCTACAAGATCTTCCTTTCTAATAAACTTTTCCACTACCACTAGCTAGTTCTGTACAAACACACACACATGTGCAATCCAGAGGACAGATGCCCACAGCAGAAGGAGGCCAGAGAGCAGGTAACTACCTCCACTAAGTCCACTACGAGCTCCACTAAGCAGATCTAATTTTCCTAATTTCCTATAAGACTCCTTTGATGGCCACTGCAGAAGACTCTAAAATAGATGAGATAGACCTTCCTTCTTCAGGTACCGGGAACTAACCTTTGACTTCCAATTTGCTTGGAGGGGGCGCTGCATTCTTGTTCAATGTAACCAATAAAATATGAAAGGGACTCAAGAAAAAAGCTTTTCTATACTGTAATTACGGTTACCTGAAACCTTTGACTGAAAAAGTCCATGTACTGTACAGCTGTTTAGCAAATGTTCTCACGCTGCATTTGTTTCCCGGAAGAGGAGGAAGAAAACATATAGCCAGCATGTGTTGACACACGTGGTTACCTGAAAGGTTAGCTGAGAAAGGCTTTCTAAAGGCCAGGTTCACTCCCTTTTCTGGCCTGAAAAGTTTTGTTTACTTCAACGTCTCTTTTTCATCCTTGGGTTTTATACCAGAAATATCAGCTCTAGGCTGAGTTTTCCTGGAGGTCTTTATGATAGTTTCAGGGACGTTGTTTATTAAGATCTCAGGGGTGTAGGTCATAGCCATGTTGGTTTAAGGACATAGGCAGACAAGGTTATTTGGGTAAATCCAATAGCTATTATTATTAGTAGCAGTAGTAGTATTTATGATCTCACATGCCTGAATGGAGGCTGGGATGCTGGTTCTTTAACAAAGCCATCTTTTCACCAAAATGTTAATTAGCCATTGACGCTAATAAGGTCTAAACAAAAGAGCCACTTATCACCTAGTAACTGCAGTTGAATGCACATATAGGCTACTTGTACACATGAAGGAGGTTTAGTTCTCCCTAAATTGAAACAGTGGGTTTTTAAATGACACAATTAAAAACCCACCATTTTCAATTTAGGGACTTCCGTCACATCACGACATGTCACATCAAGGCCCCCCATCAGCTCACCCACCTCCCTCCCCACTGCTGCCTTGGGCAGGCTCCACCAGAAAAAAAAGCGGTGAGGGGCCCGATCCTTTTTTATTTTTCCAGAGCCAACCTGCCTCTCCCGTGGCCGGGGGGCAAGCTGCCAGCGGGCTGAGTGGTTCCTGAGTGGCAGAAGGGCCCAGTCCTTCCCTCCATGGTGGCAGCGTCCCCCAGGCCCACCTGGGTGGCCTGCTAGAAGGCAGGGGCTGCCAGGGTGCATCACCACCACAAAGGGAAAGACCCCCTTGCAGCTCGGGAATCCCTCGGTCCGCTGACAGCTTGGTCCCCCACCATGGGAAAGACAGGCGGCTCCGGGAGACACAAAAAAAAAGAAAAGAAAAAGATCAGGGTGCTCGACACTTTTCTTTTTTTTCTCAGTGGAGCCTGCCTGCATGAGCTGCCACCAGGTCGCATAGTCCCTGAGCTGCGTGGGGCCCAGGACTTCTCTCTGCAGTGGTGGTGCCCCCTGGGACCGACCGGGCTGGGTGCTGGTGGGCGGGTGCCATCTGGGGTGGAGGGTAGGTCTGGGGTCCCCCACAGCTCAGGGGTCTCTTGGCCCACTGGCAGCTCTGCCCCCAGCTGCGAGAGAGGCAGGTAGGCTCCAGTGCCCCATGCACTGTCTCCCCGCCACCTTCCCACTGTCTGGCAACAGGCTGGCTTGCCCCTGGGGCAATGTGGCAAGGCGGCAGGAGGGTGGCTCGGTATGCTGGTGGTGGGAAAAGGTGGCAGGGACAGTGCATAGGACACTAGAAGCCCACCAAGCCTGAGCTTCCCTGAACATGTCACCATTGCAATTTGTCACATAGCAAACTAAACTACCTCGGATGGGTTTTACCTTGCTATGTAACGAGATCACTTAAAGTGAAATATGCCACCGCACATGTACATTGTGACAAAATTAAAGTGAAATACGCCGCCAAAGGTGTAAACAGCAACGCCATTAAAGCAGTGCAAAAGGGCAATTAAGCTGCTTTAAAGGCCAATTTTGCCATGTGTACAAACGCCTATAGCTTCTCTCCTTTCAGTAGTTACACTGGGATAAAACGGAGGAAACAAAACTGAATCAGACCCAGTCACTTCAAACCCCTTCCCTGCTCCATAGTGCAATTTTCAGTCTCTCGACTTTTTTGGTGATGTCATAATTTCAGTGCTTCTTCCAGCACTACAGAGGCCCCAGCGTACTTGTGAGTGTTCACGCTGGCTCAGATCTGGGTGTTCTAGTTCAAGACCAAGTTTTTCCCATTTTAGTTCAACCTGCCAGGTTTTTTCCGTTTTAAATCAATTCCCAGCTGCTGCATACACTGGTCTCTCAAAGAAAACCACAGGATTTCTAGGATGGATCTTGAAGTCGTTCCTGTGGTTTTTCTTTCGTCGATCTCCAAGGAGATGCATTCTCCCATGATTGTGCATGTGATGCCTGCTCAGCCACAAGAGACTTAAACTCCCTCTAACTGGCTCATCCCCTATTCTGGGCTCCTCCTCTCCATGCTCATCTCACTGCCTATGGGGCTTTCAGTTCCAGCAGAAATAGAGAGAATTATTGGCAGGAAGAGTGGATGCTTAAACTAATGGGCAGTTCAGACAACTCTGCCCCAAGAAGCCTACCATCCAACTACTTTGGAAACCAACCCTATCTGTAGTCCTCCTTTCTGTCCTTCCCACAGTGTTAGACCCAGAAATATTTATCTTGGCAGTTAGCGTCAATCCACCTTGTCCAGCCTCCAGAGCTAGTAATTAAGAGTGAACCTTGCATTCCTACCAGTAATAGGCTAATCTTGTTTTTGGACCCTTCCAAGGTGTTTACTGAGTTTTGACTTGAACAGACGAAGCAGGTGACTTCCCTTGGCTTTCGGACCCCCCTGAGGGTGAGAGGAGGGGCAGGAGAAGGGACTGAGTGGGGGCAAAAAGGCTCTCATGCTTCATTTCCCTTAATGAAGTTTCCTGCCAGTTTCCAGCTTGATCCAGATCTGTGGCTTGTCCTTGAACATTTGGGGAGAAATGCAAGTAAGAGCAGCTGTGGAAATCCGTCTTTCTTCATAGCAAAGACACACTCCATGAGGCTGTCCTCTGCTTGTGTCAGGAAGTCACTCCCATTCATGCCCTGGTAAGTCATTATATTCTGGGGTAGCAGAGTAGACCATGAAGCTAAGGCTGGAATTTGTCGCGAAGTGTCCAGCTTTAGGGGCTGTGAAAGCATTCCCTGATTGGATTGCACTGTGCAACTTATGCCCGATCCTGGAAGTCACTGAATGCTCCCTGCCAGGTGCTCTGCTTCGTTCTGTGCTCCTTTACACAAGCAAAAACTAATCACCCAACAAAGCAAGACCACTGAGAGACAGGAAACTTTGTACCTTGTCTCTGCAACAGGATGCACCAAAAGATGGTGCAGTGAGAGAAAGCCATGAAAGCTCCCAGTTTTGTGAATGTTTTCTCTGCAAGAGACAGCCTGTGCTTATCAGCATCAATATTAGAATTTACAAATTAGAATTTACTAGCCGTTTCTGATTTAAGAGGTCCCTTAGGAGCCCATCAGGAGGGTCTTCAAATGTACGTGTTATCCAGAATATGCAGTTCAGCCATAAACATTCAGATGATGGATGACTTGTGCATGCACTCTTTGTCTGTGTCGTACAAGTGATCGATCATTACATAGTGGGTTTCTGTTCCCTGATTGTATATGTGATTTTTGTTTCCAGAAAAAAAGTCAAGAATAGGAAATATCACAAAACTTGCCCAACATGGTTTTTGGGCAGCTATTCATTTGTGCAACTTTCAAGATGAATGGAAATTGTCAAAGATATAAGGTGGCCATTCAGTCACTAGGAAACAACAAAGACACGGTCATCCTTCTTCTGCATTTAAATCATGATTTCACAGGGATTCAGGAAATTCCAACTTGCCTAAAAATACATTTCTCACCTATTTCACCAAGAATGACAATGAGGTCTTCCATTCTGGCAATGGGTATTAAGTGCGCCTCCAGAGTATGAGCAACAAGCACTCCAGAGCACTGAGCAACAAGTAGTTGAAAGGCAGCCAATAAGAAATAGGAGGCACAGGGACATGCTTGAACACTCAGGACTGCGAGAAGCCTTCTGTCACATCAGGGTCCAGATTGCTCAGAGGGACAACTAGACAACAACCCAAGTCTGCAAATGAGCACTTACAGGGATTTCCAAAAGCACCTGTACCAGCTGGATACCTACCTCCTATTGATTTCACTGCACCTCCACCTCCCTTCTGTCAAGCGCAGCTAAGGACATTTTTCCTTCTTTCTCTGTGTTTATTAAGAATGTAATCATCTCCAGCAGGATTGATCTCTCCCTAAGTACAGCTCCAGGGAGGCCCCAGAGACCTTTAGGTGGTACTGTGATGGTAATAAAAATAATAATCCAGCCTGGGCAGTCAGACTGACTCCAGTGAATGAGTTTCATTTGTGAAAATATCAGTAAATCACCTTGCTATTTTTCCAGCTCTAAAATGCACTTTACTAGAAGACATTGTGTATTCTCTTCTGTGTTTGTTTTTCACTGTTTGCTGAGTCCAAGGCATTAGTATGCACACAAAAGCTTTTCCTCTCCTTGGGGAATGTGCAAGTTTGTACTGAAATGGCAAGCAAGCGCCTGTGTTTTGGGCTAGGCATTTTCTTAGCATCTAAGCACTGCTGCATCTCTACCTACAGCAGCTCCCAGACTGAAGATATTTTATTCACCATAGCACCCTTCCATGCAGACCTCTCAAAGTTTTTTGCAAACATTAATGAATTTAATGCAATTTGTTTAATGTTTCCCTTGACAACACCCCCTGTCATTAGTTCCAGGCTATGGGGTAACTGAGGCACAAAAAAAGGAAGCGACTTGCCCAAGACAGTACAAGAAGCCTGTGGAAGAACCCAAAACTGAGCATACATCTGACTCCCAGGGTGATACCTAGACTGCATTCCCTGAGACTGCCGTAAGATGCCTTCCTGCTAGGGGAAGTTAGTTTTGTCTTAATGAGATAGAACATATTCACTACGTTTTCATTTACTATGGAACAGCAAAGATAAGATGTGCAGAATACTGGTTTCTGTCCTTGATAATCATTTCAGTTATTTGGGCTTGATTTTTCAATGTAGCATTTTAAGCCAGCCATAAAAACTCTGGGAATCAGCATATCACATCTCAGCATGGGAGAGATTTTAAAGGAGCGGAGGGTGCCAAATCTATGCCTTGCGAGACAGGGTTCTGTCAAGGATGAATCTGACCATATACATCTAAATTAAAATTATGCCAGCTCCAAGTGCTTTATGCAGAAAAAATATTAATGACTTGCATCGTCTATTAAGAATGCAAAGCAGCCTTTTCATATGCAGTTTGTTTAGATGCCCGTTCAGGTCGATGACCCATGTGACATGTCAATAATTCACTCAGTGCAGAAATCTCTTGCAAGTCAACTACAACTATACAAGCAGAAATGGTTCTGTTGCTTAAATAGTGTACATTTCCAGAATGGTAGGCCTGGTTGCTGCGTTTAGGACTGCACCTGTAGTTCCACTGTCTCTTAAGGGGGTAAGGTAAATGCAGCTGAAAGCCCTTAAGCACTAGACATCAGACCTAAAAAGGGACATAGGTGGTTCATGCATTTTGGTGAATAACAGAGATGAATTCCTGCAATTAAGAAGACATTAACATTTTAAAAAGCCGGGATGACAGATTAGACAGGCCTGGCCTGTTGTGCAGCATCATTCATTAATGTTTTTTGGCGCCCTCTCCTGTCCATCATGATAGAGGAGGATAGAGAGGATATGCTTGTAACAGATAGCCAGAAAATTCATTAATGAAGCTGCTGGCCACAGACTAACCCTTTGGGCGCAGACAGAAGTGACAATTTTTACCTGATTTGGCCTCTGAAAGTGCTCTACAGCCATGACCAAACAGAAGTGCATGGCTGCAAAGTGTTTTAAAAGGGCCCAATCTTGCAAAAATCTGAGCCCTCACTGCATGAGGGTTCAGATGAAGACATTTCAAAACAGCCTCTTCTGTAACTTGTGTCTGTGCTGCCTAGCAGCCTCCAAGGTGCTTTCAGAATGAGAGGGGGGGAAACGGAGCGGAGGGAGAGTTCAGTCTGGGGGTTTTTCAGCTGATGCTGAAGGGTCGACGGGTAGATTGGAGTCCCCACCTCAGGGAGGCTCCAATCCACCTACCCCACCTCCCGTGCTGGCTGGAGACCCCCTAGAATGAGCTCCCTCTTCTCCCTTTCCCCCTCCCATTCTGAAAACACTGCCTAGGCTGGGAGAGAGGAAGGGCCATTGCTAGAGGAAACCATCTACAGGCTTGCAGCCAGCAGCTGGATTCCCCACCCCGCTCCCTCCGGGACCCAACAATGAACTTCTGTTTTCTCCAGGGGATCATTGTAACTCAGATTGCTTCCTGCAAAGTGTTGTGAGTTACTGAGGGGAGCTGCTTTTCTGTCCAGACGCTTTGGTTCTTTCTGGCTCTCAGGCTTGCTAAGACAACTAAGTAGACCTGGTTCACGTAAGGGTAAAACACTTCCCACACCACCTAGAAGCAAAGGGACATGCTTCAGAAATATGGGCTGTTCTGACACAGCCTGGCACCCCCACAAGCTTGGAAGGTAGCTGCCCCAGGAGGGACCACTCCCCATGTCAACTGCCTGAAAGCAGGGCTAACCCTTATTAAACTGTCCATGATGTGGATTAAAGCATAGGTGGCAGCCAAACACAGTTCAGGAAAGGAAATTCCTGAAATGAAAAAAAGCATAATGGCATAAGATAAATACAGACAGTTTGGGATATTACTGTAGAAATCAGGATGCCTGGCACTCGAATATGAACTGTGGATTGCAGTGCCCTGCTCTGGGGAATCCCAGACACACTTGGACTCGGAGTGATGAAGCATGAGAAGGACTCTTCTGCATTAATGGTCTTCTCTTCTAGTTGCACTTGTATTACTTACGCAAGGGGTGCATCTACATGAGACGCTTAATGCACAGTAGATTTACTGAATGTGCATTATAGCATCATGGCAAAAACCATGCTGTTAGGTTAATGCGCAGTAGTATGAATCTACTGCACATTAACCATCAGGAAAAAAGCATACGATTGTGCTAATATGAAGTAGGGCAGCGCATTTATTTAGTACTTCCTTTTGGTGGCATCTTGGAAGGCTTGAGGTATAGACGATGACTGAAGTTTAAAGATGAAACAAACTTTTCTCTGCTACAGCCTGTGTTCTGTGACCTGAGTTTCTCTGGCATGATAAAGGAGCGTGGCCTCTAGGCCCTCAGCAAACTAGGGAACGTTCCACACAATCCTGAGATCTTACATGATACCAAGTTCCAAAAACACATGAAAGTGAAATCTAATGAAGAGTTCATTAAGAGAACATATGAAACGGAAGGCACGTACAGTTCTAGAAGGGCATGTGTATGCTGTATTCTAAAATTATTCTATCCTAAAACTTTCAAAAATGTGGTTGATCAAGTCATAGTTATTTACAAGAGTAGTTTATAGCTGAAACTTTAACCTCTTCACCTTTTGATTTACAGTAAGGAATGACTGGAGGCCATAAGCTCTCTTCCTAGATATTTCCATTTATTCTGGTACCCGCCGTAACCTACCCTGTTTTGGTCACGGGCAGTGATTTATGAACCTGTATTTACAAAGAGACTATCATGCAATTGCTAAGGATAACAGGAAAAAAGCCTTGGTACTTATGGAATTTTCTATTTGAAAGGGGTTGGGAATGGAAGGATACTGAGCAACTGAGACTTGCTGGATGCTTCTTAGCACCAGGCTTTCTGCAGAGGCAGACAGACTTTTTTATGGTGTGGGATGTCCAAGGACATAATAGTGAGCTTGTGAGAGAGGGCCCTCTTTTGTTCTTTACTTTATTGTGCACTTTATCCAAAATGAGGGTCATAAATGCTTGCCCTTTGCTGGCAGAAAATAGGCATAACTTATACTTACAGAGCACCATTGCTCCTCTGGGATCGCAAACCACTTTGCACGTGACAGCG
>NW_005841989.1:284860-302583 GCF_000455745.1 Alligator sinensis
TGCCACTGGAGTTAGAGACAACTATTAGAGTCAACACTACTGAGCAGGACAAATACAACTTGGCAAAAAATACACTTAGCACCATGAAAACACCATAGAACTGTGATACACCCTTGTTGTTACCCGGTGAAGTAGCTAATTTATTATGATTATTTTGATTACAGAGAAGGAGAACCCGAGATGGAAAGGAAATAGGATTTACTCAAGGCCACACTATAGGTGAGTGGTAGAGTCAGATTTAAAACTCAGCACTTTCTGACTTTGAGTTCACTGTTTCTAGTAACAGGTTAGGAGAGGAAGTGGAAAAATGTACATCCAGATGAAACTGCAGGGATTCATAGATTGTAAGGCTGGAAGGGACCCCGGAAGATCATCGGGTCCAGCACCCTGCACCAAGCAGGAAAAACAACTGGGGGTCAGGTGGCCCCAGCAAGTTGATTGTCCTTGTGAAGATTTCCAGGGTAGGTGATTGCACCACCTCTGGAGGGAGCTTATTCCGCAGTCTGGACACCCTGACCGTGAAGAAGTTTTTCCTAATGTTGAGCCTGAATCAGTCTTCCGGGAGTTTGTGGCCATTACTCCTGGTTTTCCCCAAGGGCACCCTGGTGAACAGTTGCTCACTGAGCCCTTGATGTACTCCCCTAGTGTAGCGGTAAGCTGCTACCAGGTCCCCTCTCAGCCTTCTTTTCTTCAGGCTGAAGAGTCCCAGATCCCTCAGCCTTTCCTCATATGGCTTGCCACGCAAGACTCTGATCATACGGGTGGCTCTTCTTTGGACTCTCTCAAGCTTGTCCACATCCTTGTTAGTTTGGTGCCCAAAACTGGATGCAGTCCTCCAGCTGCGGTCTCACCAGTGCTGAGTAGAGAGGAAGAATCACCTGAGTTTTGCTGGAGATGCATCGACTGATGCATGCCAGAGTATTGTTTGCTCTACTGGCTACAGCGCTACATGGCCAGCTCATATTCATACCGTGGTCTTTTATTACCCCCAGGTCCCTTTCATTCGTGGTGCTAATCAAGTTTGGTGCCACCAAACCTGTAGGTGTGTTGGGGGTTGTTCATCCCGAGATGGAGCACTTTACATTTCTCGACATTGAACTTCATCAGATTCTGATCCGCCCAACTTGCTCGCCTGTCTAGGTCCACCTGTATCTGTAACCTATCTTCAAGCGTGACCACGCTTCTCCATAACTTGGTGTTGTCCGTACTTGGCCAGTTAGCTCTTCACCCCCACATCCAAATCATTAATAAAGATGTTGAAAAGTACTGGACCAAGCACTGACCCCTGCGGGACACTGCTGCCCATTTCTTGCCAGGACGACACATATCCATTCACTATGACTCTCTGGGTCCTATCCCGCAGCTAGTTTCTCACACACCGAACTACCTCAGAGTTACGCCCACAATCCTCCAATTTTCTTGCGAGGACATTTTGGGATACTAGAGCAAAGGCATTTTGGAAGTCAAGGTATACAATGTCAACCTGCTCTCTCATGTCCAGGTGGCAAGTTACCTGGTCATAGAAGGAGATGAGGTTGGTAATAGGCCTGTGTGAAACAGCTAGTATTCACTTTGGATTCGGATTCACCCGATTCCAGGAACTGTGATTCAATTCAGTGATTTCCAAAGATTCAGAGAGCTTTGAATTGATTCGGACCTTGAAATTGGTCCCCTGATTCGATTCAGATTCAGAGATTTGACCACCGAATTGGGCCGAATTTCCTCTGAATCAAATCACCACCCGAAGCTTTGCACAACCCTGGTTGGTCAGGCAAGCCCTGCCCGTGATGAAGCCATGCTGGTTGTCATTCAGAATCTTACCTTCTGCAAGCTTATTGCAGGTAGACTCCTTGATGAACTTCTAGGATTTTCCCTAGGATGGAAGTTAGGGTGATTGGCCTAATTACTTGCATCCTCCCTCCTGCCCTTCTTGTGGATGGGCACAACATTGGCCCTCTTCCAGTCCTCAGGGACTTCTCTAGAGTGCCATGAGCTGTGAAAGAGTTTCGCCAGGGGCTCCCCAATGACTTTGGCCAGCTCCTTCAGCACTCTCAGATGAAGATCATCCGATCCTGCTGACTTGCATATGTCTAATTTTTTTAATTGGTCATACATCAATTCTACGGCAATAGTAGGAAGATGATTATTCCTACTGTGCTCATCCTGTACTCTACCTGGCATTGTTTTCCCCTTAGTCTGGTGAAAGACCAAGGCAAAGTAGTCATTCAAGAGTTCAGCTTTCTCCTGGATGCCAGTAACCAGCTCTCCTGACTTGTTGAGCAGTGGCCCCACACTCCCATTTGTTTTCCTCTGGTTCCCTATGTACCTAAAGAAGGACTTCTTGTTGTCCTTGATTCCCGTTGCTAATCTAAGTTTGGTTGCCACTTTAGCCTTTCTTATCTGTTCCTTCCAAAAGCAGGCCATTGTGGAATAGTCCTCCATGGGGCCTGCCCCGAGCTTCCATTGTTTATAGTTCAGGGAGGCAGAACGTAACTATATGGTTGTTATCTGGCTCCACCATCATCATAGAGGAACAGTTCACCAACTTTCATGTATTTTACCTCACATCCCATCCATAAGGGAGGGAGAGGCTTTCATCCCTCTATTTATAGGTGAAGAACTGAAGCCAAGTGACTTGCCTAAATTCACAAAGGACAGAACAGGGAACTGAACCCAATCACCCAATTATAAAGGCAAGGGCTACTTTCCTCTGATTTGAAGCAAGCCAGAACAGCAGGGCAAACACATACACTAGTGCCATGATTTTCATCAAGGATCTCACAGCACTCTTGGGTGAGATCCTTGTAAGGGTGTCACATGGTGCCATGCAGTATTAGTGCTATTCCATGTGGAAACACCTGCACATGATTCACAAGATCAATCCAGAGATTTCAAATAGAAATCCATAGCGTCAAAAACATCTGGACCAGTTGTGATCTTTGAGTTCTTTGAAACAAAAGGATTCCTCTATTACCTTTTTTTGTAGTCAGAAAACAAGTGAAAGCTAAGAGCTGGTATTTTCTCCTCAAGTCTTAAATGGATGAGAACCACTGTACTAGAGAAAAGGAAAAGGAATCTTTGATAACCACAAAAGACCAGGATATTGAATTTATAGCTCAGGCAGAAACAGTGACTACAGGACTCCTGGGAGAGGATAATGTCCTTAAATCATGGGAGTGTACTCCCTAAATGCTGACTAGGGGTGCATCTACATGAGACACTAAAAGTGCAGTAGACATAATTCTACTGTGCATTAGCATATCACAGCAAAAGCCATGCTAATGCACTAATGCGCAGTAGAATTAGTCTACTGTGCAGTAGTAACACTTAAAAGATGTGTGCCGGCACTACTGCGCAGTAGCACTGCATAAGTCAGAATCTGTTATTACAGGTACTAAACTTAATGCACTGTAATTATGGTGCATTAATGCACATGTAGACGTGCCTTAGGACTGTGAAAGTCACATCCCTGAATGTGGGAGCAGGGAGAGCTACCGCTGCAGGCAGCACAATAGAAACATTTTGTTGCAGTATGAATAACACAAGCCCAAGTACAGCTCTTAAAACAAGAATATGACAGCAGCTTTCAGAGAAGCTCTTCTTACAGCAGCTTAATCCACCTGGAGCCCCTATGCCCCGCTCCCATAGACACAGTTTGCCTGTCCTTGTCTTTGTCAGTCTGGCAATTGCTGGAATATTATAAAGTTGATGGCAGCCAGCATAGCTTTTGTTATGGGCAGGTCTTGTCTTACCAACCTCATCTCCTTTTACAATCAGGGAACTCGCCACCTGGATAAGGGAAAGGAGGTTGACATTGTATACCTTGACTTCCAAAAGGTCTCTGATGTAGTATCCCATGATGTTCTCGTGAGAAAATTGGAGGACTGTGGGCTTAGCCATGATACAGTTAGGTGGGCAGGGAGCTGGCTGCGGGGTAGGACCCGGAGAGTTCTCATGAACAGATCTGTGTTGTCCTGGCAAGAAGTGGTCAGTGGTGTCCCTCAGGAATTGGTGCTTGGTCCAGTGCTTTTCAATATCTTTATCAATGATTTGAATGTGGGGCTGAAGAGCTCACTGGCCAAGTTTGTGGACAACACCAAATTATGGGGAAGTGTGGTCACACTTGAAGATAGGCTGCAGATACAGGCAGACCTAGACAGGCTAGCAAGTTGGGCGAGTCAGAACCAGATGAAGTTCAACGCTGAGAAATATGAAGTGCTCCATCTGGGGACAAACCCGCCCTACACACCTACAGACCAGCACCACGAATGAAAGGGACCTAGGGGTAATAATAGACCACAGTATGAATATGAGCCAGCAGTGCAATGCTGTAGGCAACAGGGCAAATAATACCTTGCCATGCATCAATCGATGCATCTCCAACAAAACAAGGGAAGTGATTCGTCCGCTGTACTCAGAATTGGCGAAACCGCAGCTGGAGTACTGCATACAGTACTGGGTGCTGCACTTTAACAAGGATGTGGTAAAGCTCGAGAGAAGAGCCACCTGTATGATCAGAGACTTGCACAGCAAGCCATATGATGAGAGGCTGAGGAGCCTGGGACTCTTCAGTCTGAAAAAGAGAAGGGGGAGAAGGGGCTTGGTAGCGGCTTATCGCTGCATCAGGGGCGTACAGCAAGAGCTTGCTGAACAACTGTTCACCAGGGCGCTCTTGGGGAAAACCAGGAGTAATGGTCACAAACTCCTGGAAGACCATTTAGGCTCAACATTAGGAAAAACTTTTACACAGCTAGGATGTCCAGACTGTGGAATAAGCTCCCTCCAGAGATGGTGCAATCGCCTACCCTGAAAATCTTCACAAGGAGACTCGACAATCACTTTGCTGGGGCCACTTGATTCCCAGTTATCTTTCCTGCCTGGTGCAGGGGCTTGGACCCGATGATCTCCCAAGGTCCCTTCCAGCTTTGCAATCTATGAACTGTGGGTGAAATCACGTCTCTGTGATTCACTGGAGCACATGGTGTATTATTGTCTACTGAGGGGAAACAGCAGGTGAGTAGTGAGAAGGAAGGTGTGCCGATGTGAGGCATAGTGCCTACAGGGGCACAAGCAAGTTTGTACTTCAGCCATGATGCATCACATCTCTGCGCTGGACATAGAATTGGCTACTCCAAGCATTTTGGAAAGAGAAGGTGTTCATGAACATAAACACTTATGCACTGGGTAACCCTGAACTTCGAAGTACTTTGATAAAACATAAGGAAGCAGCCCCAGTGTGTCACAATACTCAGAGAAGTAATGTTTTTAAGCTGTGGATCTCTTCTAGCTGTAACATCAAGGCCCCAAACCAACCGCCTCTCCGCCCTTGAGGCCCCAGTAAGAAGCTCTTTCAGAGTTGTGAACCAGCAGCCCAGACGTGACTTTGGTCAGTTCTGCAGAAATTTTGAGTTAATGATTCACTGTCTTAAATACTTCAGAGAGGGAAAACAAAAAAGAGGGGGAGAGAGAAATACTGGCTCATGTGACCTTCCATTTACCTACTTCCCCCCTAAATACCTAAATCATTAGCATTTTTTGTGGGCAGTATCTGCTCAACCCACTGCTCAGCGTTGGACAACTCTTTAGGCATTTGTGTCGGTTGTTCTCAGGTAAGCAGGAGAGAGCCCACTGATGTCAAAACCTGCCTTGCCTCATGCTTTCGTGTTGGCTGCAGTGGGTTTTCCTGGCAACATAGGGATGGGGAAACTAGACCTGGTCAGAAAATAAGCCCTCTTTCCTGTGGAAAATTTCTACAAAGAAAATTATCATTGAAGTTTCCCATGGAAAAGAAAAAAAAATGAATATACTTCAAGTGCGAGATGCAGTGGGCAGAGTGCTTCTAGTTAATTAAGTGCCTAGATGTTTTTTCTTGCAGAGCTGATGCATCATGTACATATCTACTGAAAAGAGATCTCTCTTCTATGCCTAGCTGAAAATGTTTATACTTTTTTACAAAAAGTGCCTGCTCCTCGCAGAAAATTTCCATTTTTTTCATTGGAAAATGGAACGCTTGGAAACTGGAATAGTTTCAGCCCCCAATCACTCTTGATTTGTATATCCTGCTGCAGTGCCTCATGGGAGAGGAACCTGATTTCTTCATATCCATTTCTACTTTGTGGTCTGGATCCCATGGCAGCCAACCTGTATGCTTCTTAATGAATCCCAGTCTCCTGTGACAGCAAAAGATGACAACTGCATCATGGAGCTTCCTCGCTGTGGTACATCATGGGAAATGCTGTGTGTCCATGGAGTGCGTTTGATCCCGTGCATAATAATGATCACTGCTAACACTGTGTGGCACCCCCTGGCATCCCCAAAAGGATCTCAAGGTACCCTAGGGAGCTGTGGCACCCTGACTGAGAATCACTGCTCTGAACTCCGAGCAGGACAGTCTAACCCCAACATGGGTAGGGGGAGAGAGATGATTTCTCTGTTCCATGGGCCACAAGCAGCTCTCTCCTACCCCAGTCCCAGGGCAGACAAAAGAAGAACCAGATTAGCATCATTGCTGAAGAACATTAGCAAATGCTTTTGCATCGGCAGAGTCATTTCATAAGTACCATTCTCCCAATAAGTGGTAGAATAGAGATGATAAAGGACAAATGTAATTCCTTTTTCACAAGCAGCCCACAGGGAAGAAAGGAATGCCATATATACATATAACCTCTGGCCCTGTCATTAACTGAATCAGAAGTGCTCATTTGGTTCAATTCATCAGGCTGCCTCTCCAAATAAATGCAGTCATGGGTTTTATTCTGCCTTGTGATACTAGCAACAGTAATGTTCGCTGCTAATAACAACAGGAATAATCTTACTGCTGTAAAACAGCTATTTACATCTGCATTGAAGCATTTCAACCTGAGGCTCTGAGTTTCATTTCCAGCCTTTCCGAAAATATTATTCACTTGGAACTTCATTATGACAGCACTTTTTATTGCATTTTATCCGTTCGCCCATGTTCCTGTAAAAGAATTACTCCTTTAAGTAGGCTGCAACTTCCCCTGTCACCGCCTGTCCCTGAGCCAGTAAACACAGGGTGTGTTCTGAATACTGCACATCCTTGGGTTTGTGTAATCACTGCCTGTTGCTACTGAAACCTCTGTTACACGAATCAAAGGTACAGCAAACTGACCACACACTAGGACTGACCAAATCAGGGAGGAAACGAGTATAAATTTACAAAGGTAACTGGTATATATGGAATAACTAGAAATGGTATATATGGAATAATTAAAACTGTATAGTTTCAAGACATCAGGATAGGATTTGGGAGATCTGTGATCCAGTCCTAGCTTTGCCACAGACTCCCCACGTGACCTTGGGCAAGTCATGTAAACTCTATGAGCTTCTGTTCCTCATCTGTAAGGTAAGGATTACAATAGTTTTCTCTCATTGTCTGCCTGTTTCATCTACTATATAGACAGTAAGATCTTCAGGACAGTGATTGTCTCTTATTACTTGCTACATATTTGGTCAGGACTTCGTCCAGTGGAGCACGCAGGTGCCAGGTAACAATAAAAATAAGGCGAGCAGAAAGATTCGGTTAGGCCCTTAAAACGATGCTGCATTTTATAATGAAACCTTTATGCTGCGCATAATAATGTCCATCTGAATAAGGACAATATTTTTGTATTTTAATAGATACTTTCACCCAACAATCTCAAAACATCAGCCAGTCCAGTTTCATAACAAACCCAAGTGAGACCAGCAAGAATTATTATGCTTGTGATCTCGGTTTTGCAGATGAGGAAACTGAGGCACAGAGAGTTTAAACAACCTGCTCCAGGCATGCAATAAATCAGTGACGGGGCACAGAACAGAGCCCAGGTGCCCTGGTTTCCAGTCCCAGCTCTTCCAGTCTCTAAATAAGAGTGCTTTCCTGAAACGGTGGGATCTCAAGTTGCAAGATACCTGCTGTCAAGACACTGGTTTATATTTGCAGTGGATATTATATTCGGGAGAGTTATAGAATGATATACAAACTGTTGTACAAGCTATATACATACAGGAACCACTTTTCAACCATCACTGAAATGCAGATACTTCTGGAATGGAAAGGACAGGCTCTTTATCAGCTTACACTAACACTGTGCAACAGAAATAGGAGCAAGGCAGGGAATGAAACTCCAGTGTGGTAGCCACTTGAACCCTGACGGAAAGTTTAGGTTGGCAAAGTGTAATTTGGCCAGTACTCCCAGAAGAGCAAGCTCAACTGGACTAAAAGAACCCGGTTCCTATAGAGAACAGGCAATCTGATTAATGTCTCTCAGAATTACAAAGAATGTCAGTGGTGCTGGGGTCTATTTTTATGAACAAATAATGATGATTATCATCATTATGATAACAGCTTAACACGCATTAGAAAGCTAACAGCTCAACACGCTTTCTGCTACAGCCTTCTGGCATAGCAGGGGGCACTGTTAGAAAAAGAAATGCAACAGCTTTTCCAAACCCCTTGTTTTCAGAACATGCTCCATCTATCCAAGGCTCCTTTGGGACCACTTTGCTTGGTGCCTCTACCATGTGGACAAAAGGGTTGGGGGATTGTAAGGTCTGGATCACAGGTTTTGGTTTGGACTAATCCCAAACACTAACTTTATACACACTATGTTAGGCATGATTTATATTCTGGCCATGATTGTATTTGCTTCAGCACAAGACCAGCTGACTCTGGTACCCCTTAGTGCTGGTGAAACTTGTGATACAAAGGAGGTGTCTACACAAGATGCTTCATGTGCAGTAGACTAACTCTACTGCATATTAGCACAGTGGGCAAAACCCATGCTTGTGTGTTAATGAGCAGTAGATTTAGTCTACTGTGCATTAACGTCACAAAAAGACCGTTCGTTTGCACTAATGCGCTGTAGCGCCGATTACAGCTCACTAAGTTAGTACCTGTCATTACAGATACTAAACTTAATGCACCCTAATTATGGTGCATTAATGAATGTGTAGACGTGCTCAAAAAGGTGTAGTTAAAACCTTGTGCCTGATGTATCTTATTTAGTTAGTCTGTAAAAGTACATATCTATCCTGCCTTCCACTTGTGATATAACCAGCCTGGAGTATTACCTCAGTTACCTTGGTACTGCAGGCAAACTCCTAGCCTACGCAGGACAGCTGGCTTGGGAAAAATGTGCCATGACCTAGAAGGATCTCTGAACTATCTAGCATCTCCTGCTTGGTAAAAGCAGCCAATGGATAGTGCACGAGTCTGAGTCCCACAAGCAATTTTTAATAAAAAGGATTTTGTGAGGAATTCGGAAGTGGCATTTGGCAGTACTTGTTCAGGGAAATTCAGTGGAGGCAAACAATAGAGGAAGGAGTGAAAGAAAACAAATACTACTTGGAAAGACCTGACCGAGGCTGTAAAAAATGATCCCTTAACATTCCCAGCTTTCTTCTGCCTCAGCTTCCCAGAACGCCACCCAAGCCCCTCACAGAGACAGATTTCAGTGAGTGCCGCTAGTACAAGGACCTTCTTTCCCCTGTTTCCCTAAGGGCTAGATTCAGTCGGCCTCACTCACACAGAGCGCATCTACATGTTCAGTAATGCACTTTTGCTACTGCACATTGTTTAGTACCTCTAAAATGAGGTACTACATAAAGGCACATTAGTCTGCCCTAATACACAGTAGCAAAAAGCGAACACCTTTTTAGTGACACTTAATGCACAATATACTAATTCTACTGTGCATTAGTGTACTAGCACTGTTTCCTCTCTGACGCCTTAATGCACAGCAGAGTAGGCTACTGCACATTAAAGTGCACCTTTAGACATGCCCACAAACCAGTTTGTTACTCTGGGTGTTGAAGCCCAAATGACACCATGAAGCATTGCACTACTCTATGAGAAAAATAGGTGCTAGAACCTGCCCTCCAGACCAGACCTCCAGCCTCAACACCTTTCCCTTTCTTCTGTCACAAACCCGCTATCCTACTCAGCTCAGTTTACAGCCATTTCTTTGGATCAGGATATTTCTCACACTCCATGTAAAGGATTTAGCCAGAAAACAGATAAATCCCCTGTTTGTTAATGCACTCACCCTGCACACAAATCAAAATAACAATAGTTAAAACAGAAGAACTAGAGGAGGAACAGTCCGTTATGTTGTGAGGTGCCCAGCGTTGGTTTGTAGGCATCAGAATGTCATTGCACCTGCTTGTGATTGTGCAGGAAGGGACGTGGAGGGTGTAACCATTACAAAGGGTTGAAATAACCATTTATTTTCTGGGTACTTGTCAGCAATACTGACGGGAGAGATGGGCAATTAATTCAGTGCAACAGAAATCTAACAGTTTCTGCTTCTCACAGTGATCAAAGTGAAATCCGAAAGTGGAGCAGAGCAGAGCAGAGCAGAGCAGAGCAGAGGAGCTGACTTTGGCAGCCAGCCACCTGGGGCATCTACTTCTATTCAAAGGATTATGGGATTGATTTGTTAAATGCCCACAGTTTAAGAGGCCAGGTGATGCACTGCAAATGTGTCAAGTACAGGGGACAAGCTGCAGTTTTGCTCCCCACAGCAAACCTGAATCCACGTGCGATGAACAGGGAGATGGCAATACCCCGCGTGAACTGAACAAAGACAAAATGTCCTGGTAAACAGTAGTTAAGATGCACTTGGGTTACTATTTGCTGATTTAAACCACAAGAACCTCAAGAGCACTGTATATTATATAACGAGCTTTACATAATCTTCCCTGAACAACCTATGATATATACCTGCCCCATGCTTATGCAGAAGGGAACGTTCCCTCTTGCCAAAGCAAATCAAAGCAGGCAAGTTGCGCGTGGGAGTAAAAAGGTTTGTCTGACAGTGAATTCTTTTGCTGCCCTACCTAAATAAGGGTATAATTCTTCTGGCTTTTTGTTCTACTTGGGATAGCTTCAACTAGAACAATAAAGTGGTCCCTGAAGGGACGAGGTAAGATTTAAAGAATCAGGCAAAGGAAGTTTGGGGTTTATTTTCAAGCCTCTGATTCTAAAACAACAGTGAATATAGTAGAGAGGGATTAGCTTGCTCTCTCACTGCTTCTTGTGTGACCAATCTATTGAACCTGGATCCGGCCTTCTCTGTATGTCTATGATGACCCTATAGCATGGAATGACATTCAGCCTTCTTACAGATCTCCATCGCCCAAATTCTTTAGTTGTCAGCAGTATCAGGCAGTTATTTGCTGTGGTTCAACCACAGAAAAAATCTCATGTATAACATACATTGATTAGCGGGTGAAACCTGGATGTTTTGCAAACCCACTAGTGTCTGCGGATTAGTGCACATTTACAATGCCAAAGCTATAGAACAGTGTCAAAGCAAAAACGGGCCAGAAAGGGAGACCACAAAGGGGACTATGGGCCATGAATTTCTGAGCAGTAAAAGCAAAGAGGAGGAAGAAAATCAACTACTGGGAAAACTTGTGGGAATGGTCTACTGCACAGGAATATTTTCTTTTTGCTCTAATTGTGTTCTAACATGAGCACATTAGAAGTGTCTAAGGGAAACAAATCTTAGAGATTACTTGGAAAATGACCTTGTTCCTCCTTCCCTAGCTGATGTCTGCTTAAAGTTTAACTTGTTTTGGTACCTTCCCTAAATAATTAATTCAGCAGTAGAAGTTTAAAACAATAAAAATCCACTTTAAGACAAAAGTGACCTTAAGTTTTTTTTGATGGAAAAAGGGCCATCCATAATAAGATGGAAGAGAATGCAATTGTACCAAATGAAGGGGCCAATCCATTCTTAGTGGTGGCAATATGAGCTGGAGGAAAGGAATTTACCACCAGCTTTGCAAGATAGATATGGATCATATTTATATTATTCTTTCATCTCCTAGATAGTCATTGTTTTCCATAGCTAGGGGCAGAAATTACACAAACTGGTAAAAGTGATCAGAAACTGGTTCAAATCTGTAACACAACACACATTCAGTGCACATAAACTGCTTTCAAATTGGCCAAAACTGATTTAAGATAAACCTGGATGGATGTAGTATCAGACTTAACTGATTTAGGTTAAATTGATTTATTGAACTTCTGTCCCAGATCCCCTCCAGATTCAAGTTAACTCATAGCTTCCTAGCATCCCAGGATGCTTTGCACCTCTCCCACAAGCCCCTGTCACAGGGTGGGTGGGCTAGGCTTGGCCCAAGCTGTCTGCTCCAGCCGAGCAGAGATACATGCTTTAGCACTCCTTGACTTCTGGCCTGGGCCACTGCAGGCATGTGGCTGCATTTCTGGAATCAAAAGTGAATGTCTGTTCACTTGCTTATTGGTTCAATCTAAGCAGCTTAAACTAACCCGTGAAGATTGAATGGATTCAACCTCAGCCTTTTTGACTGTCTGTACTTAGCCCTTGTGTTATTTTCTCTCTAAAGTATTCCAATTGTTTAATTAATGGCACATGCAATTAATAAACCTGAACTTTCTTCACAGAAAATTCAGGTGCATTAAACTATGCCCCCACATGCATGTGAACGTGTGCCCATGGGGAGCAACTTTGCTTCTGATGGAAGCAGTTCACTCCAGGGCTGCTCCTGCCCTGCCGCAGCCAGGGTGAGCTCCAGGCTCCCCTGGGTGCCAGCCCACAGCTGGCAGGGGGCACAGGGGCTGGTCCTGATTTCCATAGGGTGGGGGAATGCTGTCCCAGCAGCTGGGATGGCTGCATCTGAGACATATGGAGGTTGGGTTGAGATCTGATCTCCATACGACTGGGACACAGCACTCTCAGCTGCCAGGACAGTTCTCCTTGCCACATGGGGATCGGGATGGGTCTTGATCCCCACATGGCGGGGAGACAGCTGTCTTTGCAGCTAGCACAGTTCCCCCCACATCAGGGCTTAGCCAGGCAGCAGCAAGCCAGAGAGCAAATTGCTCCTGGTCAGCATCTATACATGCACTACTGCGCAGTAGCTAATGCACCGTTAATCTTTATAGGTGCTCCGGGGTGGGGTGAGGGGGCTCTTGGAAGCTGCTCTAATTAAAGTGCCTGCAGCATCTCATGTATTCGGTGCCCCATATTTCAAAATGGTAGCAGAAGCACTTTAACTAAAGCTTATCAAGCAAGCCTTAGATAAGCTTCCCCACCACCATTTTGAAGTGTGGGATGTTGAATACATGCGTCTCCGAGGCTGTTGGAGTGTGCCAATTAGCACATGTAGGAGCAGGCATCGGGCATGTGTATAGTGTCCTGTATTTGCTGGTACTAGCAAACAGTGCATTAGCCTAATTTACTGTGCAGTAAGTCCCTTGCATGTGTAGACGGTGATGCTTTACTATGTCTCATATAGATGCACCCAATCTTGAATATATTTAACTTCACCCCTCTGCAGCGTGAGGAACTGAAGCTCAAAGAGATAAAGGCCGAATCCGAAAGGTATTTAAATTCCTAAGTCTCATTGAAATCAATGGGAGTTAGGCACTTAAGTACCTTTGAGAATCTGGGCCTCAGTGACTTGCCAAAAGCCAAACAGGAAGCCTGTGATTGGGAAGTGAATTGACTTAGGGTCTCCAATATCTCAGCTTAGTACTGTAAGCAGTAGTACACCCTCTATCTTTGTAGAGTCTTTCTTTACCATTATATAGTGGTAGGTGCAGCTCCACTGCATGTCCCAGCTACAGTCCCTGCATTCATGTTCATCAGTAGTTCTCAGGCTCAGGTCTGTGGATGACTATAGGTTTGCAGAGCATCTAGGGCCAAATCTTATTCCATCTATTCTGTGTCTAAGTGGAATTAGGTGCATAAGTGAGGTGCCCTGTTTGAGTCCTTCAAGGGCAGTTAACAAGAAGTGATGGGTCCTTTCTCTGCTTACTGCATTTTGTCACTGTCTTATAGCTGATAACATACTTACAAAAGGAGGCATGCATGATAACAGTTTTTTTTAGGGGCATGAGCAGTGGAATAGGATCACACTTAGTGCCTAAGTGCACTTAGACACATAATAGATGGAATAGGATTTGTAGATGTCCCAGAATGATATCTTGCCCACAGTGTCCATAAAACACTATTTCCAAATAGCCTATGCAATGGACAGGTTTACAAAGACAGAAGACCAAATTCTAGCTTGTGGCAGAAATACCTGCAATGAGTTGCCAGAGAAGTGTCAGTTTACACTCATGTAAACTCATGTTCTTGCTGGCAGATTACCACCACCTTGATTATATCTGCTAAGGGCACAAATGCTGTGAGTACGAGCGTGCACACATGGTGGTACACTACAAAGTCCTCTAGAGAACAGACCATACTGCAACCTCTATGCTTTTGTGCTATCCCCTCTAATCCCTATATGGGTCCTAAAATGGAAAGCCTGTAGGTCATGTTTTTTTCATATTTGGGCAGTGGTTCCCAAAGTAGTGGCTATAGCACTTAAGGTTACAAGACTCATTGGGATTCAGTTATAGTACCCAGGCTTGCACCCAAAGTGGGGCTAGGAAGTGGGGTCATGAGCCTGGAAGTGGAGTCGTCTCTGCAAACAAACTTGGAATTCCTGTTGGAGGCTTCAACTTACTGCTGGGCGCATCTACATGTCCCCCTATCATGCTGTTGTTACTGCGCCATCATTTAGTACTTCCTTTTGAAAGTACTAAATCAGGGGCCGGGAATTATTTCAGGTGGAGAGCTGCTTACTGAGTTTTGGCAAGCCATCGAGGGCCGCATGACAGGCAGCCAGGGGCAGATAAATATTAAATTTCTAAATTTTTTAGGGGCCCCGCAGACCAGATAGAATGGCCTGGTGGGCTGCATCCAGCCCACGGGCCACATTTTGCCCGCCCCTGTACTAAATGATGGTGCAGTAACAGCCCATACTGCACTTTGTTGGCAGCACACAGTTATTTTTAGCCCCTACATCGCTGTAGCAATGGACTATACCAAAGGAGCACATTGCTATGGTGACGTAGCAGTGGCGGCGCAGTTTTTGCTCGTGGACACGTTGCCATAGTGTATTGCTCCAGCGACATAGTGTCACGTATAGATATGCCCACTGACTCTTGGGTTACTGATGGGAGGCTATTCCTGCAGCCACAATTTGGGCCAGAGGAGATATACATAGATTAGGTACTAAAACAATATTAGACATGAGGATTAGTATGAGATCCAATTCATTTCCCTTTCTAGCCAGAACACTGAAAAAGCAAAGGAGCTAAGATAATAGCCTGATCCACTGGGGCTGCCTTAATTCCCTTATCAGCAAAACACTGCCTTCCTTAAAGACCCATTCCTGTGTCTCTGAAACTCAGTGATCAAAATCCCAGTGAATACAGAGACAACAAGATTGTGCCTTAAGGAGCTAAAATCTGAATTTAAAACTGTTTTTCTTTCCCAAAAGTGATCAGAAGTACTGGCATCTTGAATGCTTATCATTTTAGTAACAGCTGATTTGATGTCAGAGACAGGAAGAGATCAACAACAAAACTAGTTTAATCCACACATAAAGCTTTAAGCACCTCCCTTGTGCATCACTTGGCTGTTCGATTCATGAGCTTTGCCGGTGTCCCAGAGTCTGATCTGCTCTGTTATAGTGCTGGATTTCCTCTATAGAGACCATCGATCACCCTAGCTGCCAGCTTCCAAAATGCACATGACTGCACAGTTGGGGACCCAGTGTCCCTAGAGATGTACCAGGCTATGAGATGCAACAGCCTATGAGTCATAAGGAAGAAAATTTCCCTTTGGGGCCTAGTTTTTCATTCCTATTTACTTTAGTTGTTTCTTAGCTGAAACTCTTTGCCCCTGGAAACATGATTACAGAATGAATTAAAACTTACCCACATAAGAATGTTATTTGACCAAGGCATGGTTAACAGCAGTGTCTCTTGCAAATCAAGGGAAGTTATTCTTCTGCTTTATTCAGCGCTACTGAGATCTCACCTGGTGCAAGTACCCTATCTAGTTTTAGGCCCCACATGTCAAGGAAGTTGTGAATATATTGGAAAGAGTCTAATTGAGTGACAAAAATGATTAGAGACGTGGGAAACATGATTTATGAGGAAAGGTTGAAAGAACTAACATTATTTAGTCTGAAGAAGAGAAGACTGACTGGGGATTTGATTAGTGTCTTCGCACACGTGCAGGGTCATTATGAAGAGGATGGAGTTAGACTTTTCTTTGTTGCTCTAGGGGACAGGACTAGGAGTGATAGCTTCAAACTGCAGAAGAGGAAATATAGGTTGGAGATTAGGAATAACTTTCTGATAATGAGGATGGTCAAGCATTGGAAAAGGCTACCTACAGAAATTGTGGAATCTCCATCCCTGGAAATCTTCAAGAATAGGCTAGACAGATACTTACTTGGCTGGGATGCTTTAATCAAGAATGATCCTGCCCTGAGCAGGGTGCTGGACTAGGTGGCCTCATAAGATACCTTCCGGTCCTACTTTCCTATGATCCTATGGTTAGCTTTATACCCATCTTTTGAAACTCTTGGACACCACATGCATTTGGGAAATCAGGTGTAATGTCTGTAACAACAGGTGGAACCAGGTCCTTGTGGGAGAGCCCCCCTTCTGAATCCCACTTCTACCACCACTTGGTGCCAACACTGCAGCCCCAGAAACTGGCACAAGAAGCAAGGGGGAGTTCCCACCTAAGGGAGGGACTGTAGTAACATATACTCAGCACTTTAATTCTCCCCTTCCCCTCCCCACCACACACCTCTGAAAGTGTCCCCAAACAAGTCTTTAGTTTTCCCCCAAGTCTGAGTCCAGGTTTTTCAGTTCACAGTCCTGGCTGACCGAGCCAGTGCAATCTCCAGCTCCATTGTGCACTCCTCTGTGCAGGGTTGACCAGATTCCAGATGCACACTACTCTCTTCCCCTTTCAGCCTCCAACCTCCTCTTCCTTTCCCCCTTGCCCCCAACCCCTGGGGGCTTTTGGGAGCTGCAGTCCAAATTAACAGACCTCATAGCTCAGCAGGCTGCTCCCTGGTTCCGCCTGCTATTACACACATTATACACGTACCTTTCTGTGCTTTGGTTTCTTCATCGGAGACAGGAATACAATTCCTAACTGGTTTGGCGGGGTTAAGAAGTTTAATTCATTCATGTTTGCAAGGCTTATTGAACAAACTGCAATTATTAGTTTTTTCCCTGGAATGCTCCTTGGGGCATTCCTCATGTATATAAACTGGAATCCTTCCCAAACAGCGAAAGGCCAATATCACAACTTTTTACCTACAGTGGTCAGCATCTTAAGTCTTTTGCAGGAGTTACTCCTCTGCCTGCAGATGTACATGAAAGCAGTACCAGCCATAATATATTATTGTATATTGTTTTCCCCCCCCTCAGATCACCCTGTAATCAGAAGGGATGTTCAGATACTTACGGAAACGCTTTACCACCCACATGACAGAATGTAGCAGACGGAGAACCAGGCTGGTATCTAAAGATGGAAGATGTAATATAGAGTTTGGGAATGTGGAAGAACAGTCAAGGTTTGTCTTCTTGCTTGACATATGGACCACCATCCTGGACCTTAGATGGAGATACAAAATGTTCATCTTCATCTCAGCATTCTTAGGCAGCTGGTTCCTGTTTGGTCTCCTTTGGTACGTTGTGGCATATATACACCGAGATCTTCCAGAATTCAATCCTTCTGTCAACCATACCCCATGTGTCGACAACATAAATGGCCTGACCTCCGCTTTCCTTTTCTCCTTGGAGACCCAAGTAACCATTGGATATGGCTACAGGTGCGTCACAGAGCAGTGTGCTACTGCTATTTTCCTGC
>NW_005841989.1:302614-330310 GCF_000455745.1 Alligator sinensis
CAATCCATCCTAGGTGTGATCATCAATTCTTTCATGTGTGGTGCTATCTTGGCCAAGATTTCCAGGTCCAAGAAACGGGCCAAGACTATCACCTTCAGCAAGTATGCTGTGATCAGCAAACGGGGTGGAAAGCTGTGTCTCCTCATCCGGGTGGCCAACCTCAGGAAGAGCTTGCTGATTGGGAGCCACATCTATGGAAAGCTGCTGAAGACCACCATCACACCAGAAGGAGAGACTATCATCTTGGACCAGGTCAACGTAGACTTTGTGGTAGATGCAGGCAATGAGAACCTGTTCTTCATCTCTCCCTTGACTATTTACCATGTCATTGATAAGACCAGCCCATTCTTCCACATGACAGCAGAAACCCTCCTCCAGCAGGAGTTTGAACTGGTGGTGTTTTTGGATGGCACTGTTGAAGCCACTAGTGCTACCTGTCAGGTCAGGACATCTTACATCCCAGAGGAGGTACTCTGGGGCTACCGCTTTGCTTCCATTGTATCCAAAACCAAGGAAGGGAAGTACAGAGTGGACTTCCAAAACTTCAGCAAAACTGTGGCTGTAGAGACTCCTCACTGCGCTTTTTGTCTGTACAACGAGAAAGAAGCCAAAGCCATAGCAAAGAAAGGTTACGACAATCCCGGCTTCATCTTGTCAGAAGTCAATGAAATCACTGACACAAAAATGTAACCTTAGATGCTCATGGGATGAGGGAATTTTTAACATAATACAAACTCAGTACTAAAAATAACCAAGTAGTACAGAATAAAAAATGAACATGGCTGTTTTTATACTAAAATAGCACCTATTTTCTTAAAGGCATTAAATCAAAGCAGATCGGCATACCAGCGATCTCAGGGGCACTATTTAACTGAACTAGATATATATATATATATATTCATAGAACATATATTTTTATACCTGCAGGACTTCCAGTAAAGCTGCTAAGCTGGAATGTTCAACTCTTGTTTAAGTTCGCAGAGTCACACAAGTCAAAAGGATGTCTAATCTGCCTAAAAATGAAAATATACAAAGAACTTCAGATGTGCTGAAGAGTAACAGCTGTTGGGATGAAAGTGTGGAAAGGAGACACAGAGGGTAAAATTTTCAAAAATACCCACGAGACTTGCAAGCCAAAGTCCCACTGACTTCTGGTGGAACTTGCATCCCTAAATGCAGAACTTGCTATTGAACTTGAGACTTTGCCTGATAAGTTGCTTAGGCAATTTTGAAAATCCTTCACCAGCATCTTTTTCTTTGCATCTTAGACCCTTGTTAGATTAGTGACGTACTAATGGGAGATCTCTTTCTGGATAGCTGGAGGCAAAGGCAAAGCCTGAGTTATGATGGTGTATTTATAGCAGGTTGGAAAACAGAATCTCTCTCTTCGTAAACATTTTTCATTTTGATGGAAAGGAAATCATCCAAAATACAGATGAAAAGTCAAAACTTGGTATTTTCTCAGGTGGCAAAATTTAGGCCCACATACTATTTCCTGGGAAATACAGAGGCTCTTACAGATGTGCAGAGAGCCTGCTCCAGGGCACTGGAAATCCATGGAAATTGATGTGCTCTGGCAGCCTTCCACGCCACGTGTATCAGCGTCCCCATGCATCCCTGCACTGGAAAAATGGTGGTGGAGCACTTTGAAATAAAACACGTTCAGCGAGCTTTAGTTCAAAGTGCCCTGCCGCCATTTTTTCAGTGCAGGGATGCTGATACACGTGACACGCAGGTACTTTAAATTAGCACAGCTCACTAATCAAAGTGCCCGGTGCCATGTCCCAGAACACATGTAAAAATGCCTCAGGAATTACCACGTTAACTGCTCTGTGTTAGCTTAGCGTCTCTGGGCTAGATGCTAAGCCTTGCTTAGGGCTAAGCTACTGCAGTTTTGCTTTCATCTACTGTTGGGTAGGAACATACACAGGGACAGTTCCAGTGGTATAACTATGGCAGAGCAATCACCCCGGGTGCCAACTTGTGGTGGGAAGGGAGAGGGTGAAAAAAGAAACAGCTGCTCTTGGCAGGTATGCAATTGCAACCACATTGGCAGCATAGAGGCAACCAGAAGTCACTGCTGTCCCTGTTCCTGGGTGCCCAGCCATGTCACTACACTGCTGACAGCTACCACTGGGCAGCTGACATGGGTATGTGCATGCTCACCCCCTTTTGTGTTGGGATAGTAAATCAGCTGTCCACACCCTCAGTTCTCCACCTGGAAATGGGAAGGCAGCACTTACTACCTTGCAAGGATGCTGTAAGGAACAATTAGCTAAGGCTTGTAAAGCACTTTAAAGGTGACTCAGTCCCAAGCATAAAGATTGACCAATTCTTAATTGCACCCTTGTTTCCATTTCTTCACCCCTCACTACGTATGTTTTTCCTTGCGAGTAGGAGGATCATCTTTGCTTCCCATTGTAGATGGATATAAAGAACTGTTGGTTTCAAATGTGGTGCCACACCATGCATCGGGCTTGTTGGCAGCAGGGGCCAAAATTCTGACTTTCTACTCCTGGGAGCTCATCCCTGGGCTAGATTCAGCATCCCTCCAGCTTAGTTCCCTTCTGGGCTTACAGTTCTTCTATCACTGGCAGTACAGTGGATCCACTTCAATAGCAGAAGTGGAGAATAGCCCACTTCACTGAGCTGGTGGCACCTACAGTCCTGCACAAGGCACCTCTGGAGGTTTTCTGGCACTACTGTAGGGCCCAGGCTTAGAGAGGGCTCCTGAGTCAGTCTTAGGTTTAAGTACTTAATTTTTTTTATGAAACTCACCCTAAGTGGCTCACCCAGGATCACACAAGAAGTCTGTATAAGCATGTCATGCCAGGTGATGGGCCACTTGGGGAAATTGAGGCACCAACCAGGGTCAGGAGGAGCAAGCAGAATGCAGGGAGAAGCCAGGTCAGTTTGTAAGCAGGAGCTAGAAACAAGTCAAAAACAATCCTGACCCAAACTAAACCCTATGCCCAGACAGTCCTGTTCCTGCTTATATGGGGGGAGTGGAGGGTCATGTGAACCCAACCAGCCACTCTGGTGACCTTCCTGTTCCTGCTTATATGGGGGGAGTGGAGAGTCATGTGAACCCAACCAGCCACTCTGGTGACAGGGAGTGGGTGGTGGGCTAGATCCTGATAGAGGCTTCAGGGCAGCTTTGCCCAGCTAGGGTGGCCCACTGTAGGGTGGCAGGCTAGAATACGCAGCTGTGCTGGCCCTCAGATCAAGGCCCTAAGTTCAAGGCCTGATAGAGAGTAGGGAATTGAGCCAATGTACTTTTAGTACAAGCCTAGTACCCTGACCACCCTGCTTTCATCCCCTGCAACCCAGTTTAGCTCCCATTTGCTTCTCTAGTGCTATCACTTGTATAGCATCCCTGGAGAGCAATAATGGCATTACCCAAGGAGAGGTGAGCCCCCTTATTTCATTCCCAGCAGAAGACAGATATTAGGATGCGTCCTGAATTCAACCAGAAAGCTATTGTTTCTAACCAACAAAATAAAAAATGAAAGAGCCACTGAAAGTAAGGCCAAATTCAATCCTAATTAGAGCCAATGAAAGGAATCCCACTGTCTTCAATGGAAGTTAATTCAGGTCATTAGGGCTGGAAAAGACCAATTAACTGCAATGCCAATGCAAGGTGGTTCTCTACTGTATGTTCTCCAGCTTAGTCTAAAAGGTCTTGGAGCAATGGGGTTTCCATCCTACTATTAGAAGACTATCTGTCAAGGTACCAAGACTATAAGCTCTTTGGGGCAAGGACTGCTTTTCTGTTCTGTGTACAGTACTGGTACAAACCCAGACACCTGCTCCAGGACTAGAGCAATGCAAATACACAACGGTAAAAAATAAGAGATCTCACTGCAAGGTTGGCTTCTTCTGGCGCTTAGTCTATACTTTCTATTCTATCAATTCCTTCCCTGTGCTGATACTTATGTCCTTTCTGAAACAGTTTGGTGACTTTTCCTGGCATTTGCACCCTTGCTTTATTTACTGGGGATGTGACATCTCTCCGTAAACCCCTATTGAGCCAAAGGAATGAAATAAGGAGTTATTTGGGAAAATAAATAAGAAAAGGAGAAAATGAACAAGAACGAAAAGGGGGTGCAATGGCTGAGAGAAGAAAGGAAAGCTAGACACTTACCACCTACCTTTTCTTGTTCCTTTTAAGTCCTGTACAGAGGGACTGGCTCTGGGAAGGTATCTCTCCCCCTCCTGATCCTGTGCAACATTAGTGAAGGACAAACCAGAACTTAGCTTATCAGGCAGATGTTACAGCCTCTTCTTTTCACCATTTTCCTACTGAGCTCTTCTTGACTTGCTAATACAAGGACAGGGAGTCTTGTCTAGTAATCTAAATCATTGCAATGGCAAGTGAGAGAGCTGGGGTTCTCGCTGGCTTTGAAATAAGGCAAGTCTTTTTTTCTGTCCGTGCTTCAGTTTATTCCTCTAAAAAATTAGGCTAATCATTAAGCTCACAAGAACCATAACATTTTGCAGTCTGCAAATGATATGACAGGCCACCAGTGGAAATGCTACTTAGGACTTTCTGAAACACGTATATCTGCTTCCAAAGTGCAAGCATCTTTGTCCCCATTTTACAGACGGAGAAATAGAGGCACGAAAAGGGGAAACAGCTTGTCCAAGGTCACAGGTTGAGCCAAGATCAGACCCTGGGTCTGCTGACTCCAGGCTGATGCCTGATTCCCTGCACTACACTGTTGAAAGGCTTCAAGAGGCAACACACATATGCGGGTGTAATAATCAGCCTCTATGCTGGTGAAAGCAAGGAACAGACGGATGGCAAACAACCCAACATCAGTGTCACCTACTAGAATCTAGTCTCAAATTACTCTGGGGAAAAACAGGAATAAAATGACAGCACTGTAAATTATATTATCATTGTTTGCTCTATCCCTGGGTAACCATTTGCTGGCTATTGCCTGCTCCTTACAACCTCTTGGGGAAGTCTGAATTAACAGCCTATATGAACAGCTGCTACAAAATGCCTTCTTGTCTGTCTCCTCTTGAATCTGGTGTACTTTACACTAGTACACAAAACTGCAGTAAGCTACACTAGTGCAAATGTGTTCGCTATCTGAATGCTACATGGTGCAGAGGTCTGTAGTATTATTATTTGTATTAGCTCACATTCATCCTGTGTCATGTACAGCTCCTAAGAAGGCCATGCTACACCAGGGAAAGTGCTAATGATCATATAGATTATTTAGGCAGTGGTTGGTATCAGTGTTTTCTGTACTGGAACCAGCTTGAGGCATCCTTCCTATCCAGCAAAGATTTAACCAGTACCCCCTCCACATTTAACAACCCAGGGGTGTAGAGTGGTCGTAGCCCCT
This sequence comes from Alligator sinensis, assembly GCF_000455745.1. Taxonomy (NCBI): domain Eukaryota; kingdom Metazoa; phylum Chordata; order Crocodylia; family Alligatoridae; genus Alligator; species Alligator sinensis. Next base: position 307,972 of record NW_005841989.1, read on the forward strand.
GGCATCTGTTTGCATGCAGCATAGTCTATGAGACAGAAAGTATTGCACAGAGAAGAGAAGCTGAGGGGGATACTCTTCAAGCCAATGGGACCACAGTTAAAATGAACCATCACACCTTTATTTGTTATCTGGAGCTGGATCATGCTGCGATCTCACTGGGCATCCAGGAATGAAGCATACTCTTCCTATAAGTCTTGCATTGATTGTCAGCAAAGGAAATGCCTGATGATGACAGCTTGACAGTGGTGTACCAAACAGGAGATAGAGCACTGTAGTCAGGCTCCAACAGTTGCTGAATAATGAGTGGAATTTCCTCCTTCTGTCCAGAAAGGGCTGTTTGTCACCACAGAGATAACGTCCGTGGGCAGGGAAGAAGGGTTATCAAGAGTCATGCTGGGTCCAGTGCCACTTGGGAGGGCCTCTGTAGGAAATCTATTTCAGTCCCTGTCACCCCACTGCCATTTAAAGAAAGTTCAGTTAGGAGGATGGAAATAAATTTAATCTTGCAGAGCAGACGGGGACAGATGGAGCCCGTCTACCCGACATGGAAAACCAAGCGGGTTCCTTTTCATCACCCAAGTCAGTGCTTTCACTGTTACTCTCAATACAGCACGCTTCTCCAGAGCCTTTGGGCCAAAGCACTTTACAACATTCACAGATCTTCCCAACCTGCTTTTCTCTCCCAGCAAGCTAGGGACAGAGCACTATTCCTTTCTGTTGAGAGTGGAAACCAATGCCCAGAGCAGTCAACAGGCCTATAACCAAGGTCAAGCCAATAGACGCTGACAGAGTTAGAATTTGAACTCAGGTTGATGGACTCCTGTTTTGTCTCTAATGACTAAGCCTTGCCAATACTACCCTGCTAAAAATGTCTTGTGGCTGATTCAGCTCCAGTGCTTGGCTGGCACAGTCTTGGAGCACGTGTAGCCTCCCCCCACCTAGCAGGCTGCAGAAATCCTCGCTCCTGATTACCAGCATGTGGCAATGTCAATGCTGACTACTTCGGAGCAGGTGTCTCGATAACTTCCTTTCCATGCACTTCTACCTTTGCAAATAAACCACCTCAGGTCTAACCTGACAAGTCCCCTGGCACCCGGCACTCCAGCTTTAGGCCTTTCCACGGCACAACTGACACCAGCATCAGGTCAGTCAGAGCAAGGGGAGGATTTCTCTGCTTCAAAAGCAAGAAACACTGAATCTCATCCATACTGACTGAGTAGCGAGTGTCCGCCACAAGGATTTTATGTATCAAATAAGTTCTGAAGCCTCTCTGTCTGTCACACAGGACAAATGAGGAACGATGGGAAAGGAAACAATTCCACTCACTTTTGCACTTCCAGTTGCATTCTTCAACAGCTGGATAAGGACATGCAAAGCACACTCCAGGTCCAGCTGCCCTGGACAAATGCATCCACTGCAACATCTGCAGCTCACAAGCAAATAGCTTTCATTAAACCTGCAGCGTAATTCCTGCAGGGAGCCAGTGAAACCACACAGCGGTGCTGTTGGACTGAAGTGGGCTGTTGCATTGTGCTGTGTGCCCGACGGTCAGCAGATGGCACCCCTTGCCTCCAAATAACAAGCCAAGCAGCCAGTTAGTGTCTCTATGCAGACTGCAGTAGCCTGCAGCTCAGCAGTTTGGACAATGGTAGGCTCAAAAGTGCAAAGCAAGAATTTATTGGGCCTGTTCCTTATTTTATTGCATGAAGTTTAACACAGTTAATGACTTTTTGGCTCAAGCCCTGCAAGTCGGATATATTTAGCCACTCCACCACAATACTGGGAGGCTTAATTCATAGAGGTGTATTCAGAAGTGATATCTCAGGGGCTGAACACCACGTGTTTACAGAGGCAACTGTCTCAGGAAGGCTAAATGATCAGGTGGTATCATGGATGGAGCACTGGATTCGATCTATACTCTATTCATAGCTCTGTTGCGTGACTGCAAGCAAGGTAGATCCTTCCTGTGAACCTCACTTACTCATCTATAAACGCAAAAGTGCCTCTGATCACCCACTCAGCTCTGAGATCTGTGGATGTAATGTATAACAGCAGTGTTCAGAGGCCTCAGCTAAACTGAAGGTCCTTAATGTTAGCCTGGATTTAATGCAGTGTGGGGGGCAATGAGGGTGAGATGCCTCCCTGGCTGCCTGCGGACTGGGAGCAGCAGCCACTGCAGCTTGCAAGGCAGACCGAGGGGCTGGTGGCCCTTCCAGCTTTCCCTGCCGTAGTCATCATTCAGGGGCCCAGTTCACTCCTGCTGGCCCCCAGCACCTCTCATCCTGGCCTTCCTGCCAAGCCAGCTAATGCCGGAGACCCTGCACAGGGGCCATCTAAACCCATGGAAGCAACATGTGGGGGCAGCAGCTGGCACAGGCCTGAAGGGCAGGGATGCCACAGCTCTTTTGGTGGAGGCAAGGCAGAGCAGGGCCAGCATGGGCTCTGTAGTTCTGGGTGGACCAGGCATAGGAGGCCACTGGAAACCAGAGCCCATGGCCATTTCTCCAGCAGGGCCTGATGGAAAGGGAAAGCAGTAGCCCCTGGGTCAGCTACTGAGTCCTCTTGGCCCTCACCCCGCAGGCGGCTGGCCTGAAGAAACGCAGTTATTTGCTGGCTGCTTTCTGCCTCCCTGATAGTCCCTGTTCTGCCACATGCCTCCTTTGCAACACCAGGCAAAGAGCAACATCCACCTCCCCCAGCTCAATTTTTATTCTCTGTGCTCACAATTTTTTGCAGTGGTTCAAGTGGGCCCTGTGCCTCAAACACACCTGGTCATCATCAGCACCGCTTAGCACCCACTGCTTTCCAGGCCTGGCCAAGTAGCACTTTGTCAAGGACATTTAAATACGGTCAGTTCACTGGAGCTAGATGGGGAGAGACAAATGGCTCCTGGGGCAGGGTACTGTCCAGTTGGAGGTGGAGGGGGTAAAGGAACTCAGCAAGGAGAATGAGTTCTGTTTGGTTTCATGCTGGCTAAATGTGCTCTAGAGCAGAAAGTCCTGAATTTACCCAAAATGCATGAGCAGAAGCAGAGCAAACTTCTACCCGCATGCCTCAGATGCAGCCTGGAGGGAATGAAAGAGGTCTCCTGGTCCTAGGTGTTGTTCACGTGGTGCCAGGGACCAAAGAGGCAAGAAGCAGTATTGTCTAGCTCATGCTTTGACTCATCAGTCAGGACAGCTGGTTTTAGTCCCAGTTTTGCCACATGGATGGGTGTTGCTGCGTGGTGCTGGGAAGCATCTCGGCCTGTTTCCCAATGTGTGAGATGATTTTGAGCTCACTTTGCAAAGTGCTTTGAAATACATGGATAACAATTTAAGCATAAGAGCTAAGGATGGTGCTGGTAGGTGTTTCTACTATCCTTGACCCAACAGCATCCCTGAGGAGGTTTTCAGCTCCAAGTAGTATCAAGTGCTATAATAAGTGATAGTCGCCTCCCTTGCTAGGTTCAGAGCTGAGACCTAACGAGTTCATTTCCTGTTGGGCATGAAAATGTCTATGTCAGGATCATGAGAGCACACGCAGGGTCCAGCCTACCATAGCAATACTGCAAAGCAAACTTGTCCCTTTACATGATCTTCCCAGTCTGGTGGCTACTGTTCTGACCACACTGGTGAGTTTGATCACTCATTGCTATGCTCACCGTGATTTTCTCCCACTTTTAAGTGCCAATATGGATGCAGAATTTTCATCTGAAAAATACATGGTTTCAGAAGCAAATGTTTGCACCAGTAAAAGAAAAACTCAAGTTTGCCAGGTAACTATCATCCATTGTGGTGGCACCAGGAATGAAGAAGTCTTTGAGTCATTTTCTGGGCCTGTGGCATGCATTTATTTTCTTCCCCATCTCTCCTTTTCTAATAAAAAAACCAAGGAGGAGTTAAGAAAAGCAAATTTCTTTGCATTTAAACAACATGGCCTCAGAAATCCACAACAGTTAAAAATTCAATATGGAACCCATTTGTAATACCTAGGCACGTAAAGATGACACATTGGGCCTGGCCTCAGTGGTGGTAATTTGATAAGTACCAGATTACTAGATACTTTTGAAAATGTTGACAAAGATTCTGCAGACTAAATGTGGCCCACAGGCACCTCAGATCCTGTCTTTAGATACTGGGGCTAAAACGCCTTGTCTTCATTAGTGACACCCGTGTACACACAAAGTGCCACTGGAAATGGGTTGACAAGTCTATGAACGATGTGCACTCTGCGATAGGCATGCTAGCTGGGGAAAAAAAATCTTAAGCAACAAAACACTTTGTTTTGTAAGTCAAATGAGCAGCTATGGCTCAACGCACCCAGAGAACAAGTCGGTTTTTTGAGAAGCTGCCTCTTTAACATAGTCATTTTTCAATGTGAAGCCTCATTAATCAAGCACGGGAAAACTATTGTACTAGAAACTTGCTAGCAAAGAGTTGTGAGTGGAGGGCGGAAATGGTGTTGCAAAAGACAGCCATTTGCTGGTGAGGCTTTATCAACTCTGAAGACCGATCGGACTATCTCTCATGACTGCCATGTGTCTGCAACAGTACAGGAAGTGTCTTTGCGTGACCGCTGTGCACAACCAGGAGTAGCTTTCTTGGCAGTTTTTGTCTGTGCAACCTCTCAGGCAGGCTTTGGATTTAATCTGTTTTGGCCTTTCCTTCAAATTTGGGAATAGGAGGGAAATATGAGCAGACAGGTAGACCAGTAACACATAACATTTCATACGTATAGGGCACGCCTACATGTCACTGTATGGCGATGTAGCTATGGCACTGTGCTTTAATACCTCCTTTTGAAAGTACTAAAACACGGTGCAGCAACCGCCCATGCTGCGCCATGAGCATGGTGCATGGTTAGATTTTGCCATTATGTCACTGCAGCAGCACACTATAACGGGGGAGTGCACCGCTATGGCAATGTAGCTGCTGATTATGTAGACCCACGTGATCGCTACATTGCTATAGTGTGCTGTACGGCCACGTAGTTGGTCGCTACATCGCTGTAGGGCAACATGTAGATGCACCCGTAGTGTATTAAAAGTCTCTTGTAATAATTGCTTAAAATGCCCAAGGCCTGAATAATCAGAAGTGAAACTATTACTTCACTTTTGATTGCAGCCTAGGGAGGCAGCAAGGCCTAAGCATTAGCACGGGCATAGTAGAAGAGTGACTTCATGCCTGGCTTGTGAATTAAGGCATTTGGGTACTACTCTTAGCTCTGCCACTGTCCAGCTGAATGACCCTGGGCAAGTCACTTAATCCACATGTGCCTCGGTCCCCACCTGTAAACTGGAGATAATAACAATGACTTCCTCAGTAAAGTGCTTCTCGACTGAGAACACTGTAAAAGCTGGGTGTTGTTACAATTATTTAGTCCTATTTTTCTCTTTCAACCAAAAATAAATATAATTTAAACAGGAGGCTCATTGTCCACCCGTGTGTTTGGGGGCGGGGGGTGGAGTGTAACAACACAGGCGCTTAGAGCAGAAAACCACCATTTATTTCATCACATTTTTTTTACACAATAATCTTCATACAACAGATGCCAGCGTAACACTTAATACATTTTTTTAGAAAACACAAAGATTACTTGCAAAATTATATATATTTTAATATCCAAAAATACATTGCATATATATAGTAGCAAAAGTCACTTTTCCTTGGGTAATTTTTTTTAATAATTTTTGTTTTTTTGTGATTATTGCAGTAATGTTACCTATAAACACCCCCAAAGCACTATGAGAAGCTAAACCAATTATCTTGATCTTATTTTCCCCCTTTTTAAATAACGGCATCAGTGCTTCTGCTTAAAGTTATGACCGGACTATAACGTTCTGTTTTAAGGCTCTGATCCTGAAATCAAATGAACTAAATCTTATATCCACACAGAGCCTCAGAGGGAATGTCAAGACTAGATATTTGTGCTCCTCCTGATTGAATGTTAATACAAGTTAGCTAATAGTTTGAAAATGCAAGTTTAAGTCGTCTATAAACATCTGCTTCAAGACTCAGATGTCTGTGGTTTACTCTCTTGTTTATATCCCGAAGCAAACATTTGTGGAATGTCTAGCCTAGCATTTGCAAATTAGAGATGGTTGAAAAATTACAAGTGCTTCAAATTTTGATGCAAACATTTGGCAAAAATTTGCTCAATTATTTTTATGAAAATTGTGCGCTGATTTTCTCTTATCAAGCATTCCGAAAGTTTCAAAAAATTCTAAATGTTGGTGAAAAATTGTGTTAGAAATGTTCCGTAGCATTCAGACAGCTTTAACTTGGAAGTATTAACTTGAGTTAACTAACAGTTAACTCAAGTTAATATTGATAAATATAAAAGATTGATATCTTTTAACAATATAAAAGATATTGTTCCAGTTTGGATTGAGTTAACTAACAGTTAACTCAATCCAAACTGGAACAATATCTGTGCTCCAGGCATACCCAGAGAGGTCTGAGGTGCTCCACAGTAGCACAGGAATCAGTCTTCATGTCTCTAGCCACAGGATCAGAGCACTGTTCCCGACAGATACATTATGCGTGTCTTCTTTTTAAGATTTTTTTTTTTTTTTTTTAGCAAAAAGTACAAAGCTACAGCCCAAATGTACAGATTGAAAAGATGTACAAATTACATTAAAAAACCCACACAAACAACTGATCTGATAGTAAAAAAAACCCTGCATTTGTGACCGAGGTCAACTCGTTTTATTTTATCTTTCTTTTAATACTGTGAGATATAGGGAAAAAAATAACTCTGCATAATTTATACAGTAAGTTGCCTTCTGATCTGTTGACCCTTTGGATGATGGTCTGACAAACGCACAGCGTTCGCGAATCGATAGCATTCAGCGATTCCTAAAACTTTGGCAGAGCTCTAGGACCTGCTGTCACTGACTTTATTTCATTTTTGCTTGCAAGGAATGTCTGTGCCTGACATTAGGTTGCTTCTTCTTTTGTTCTGTCTCATATGTTTCTGGCATTAGTACACAGTTCAAGACAAGTTGTACACCCTAGAACAGATCCTTCAATGCCCTTTGCTTCTTAAAATATACACGCGCACACACACACGCACACACACATATATATATGAATATATATTTTATCAAATTTCCAGTTGGGTGAAAAACCTCATTGGCCTTAAAGCTAAGATTCCAGTTGCTGTCCCCTGCAATGCCAGGTCTTTACAACATACCATTCAAATCTTCTACCCTCCCCCAAAACCAGAAAAAAACCCCCACTTGGTCATAAATCTGTGATAAACATATTATTCTGCTAAGACCCACAGCTGGATCTTTGTCTTGTTAAGAGCTTTGGATTGCTAAAGATTTTTTCTCTTGCAAAAAAAAAAAAAAAAAGGAAAATGCTACTACTCATTCCAGGGTGTGGTAAGCAATCTCCATAGTGAATTTCTGCAGAGGATGTAAGACTTGTAACCAAAACACAATGCAGAGTACTGGCCCAAAGATGTGTCCATCTCTCAGTTCAAGACAGAAGAGGCAAAGTTACAAAAAAAAAAAAAAAGGATGATCCAGGAATAATCAATATCCAGTTTCATTTTTTTCCACAAGAAAGGCCACAATGTTCATCAAAGCTCCAAAGAAAAAAAATCCCAGAAGTAAAGAGAGCATCCAACCAGATTGATAAAAGGCCACTGATGGTGATAGCATCTAGTAGTAGCTGCCCAAGTGCGATGGTACATGGGTGTTAGGATGGCGTGGGACACTGGGGTTTGGGTAGATGCTTCCTGTAGGGGAGGTCCAATACGTTGATGCTGCTCCAAAGAAAGTGGATGATGTGACAGGCATAGAGGAAGGGTGTGGGGGCGCAAAGTTCACCTTCTGTTGGTGGGCATGGTAAGAGGGCATATAGGAGATATCTGCTGGATACTTGTACATTGAAGACTCAGTTGGGTGAGGCTGAAGAGCCTGGGCAATGCCATGAAAGTCAAATTTGTAGGCATATCTTTTGCCATGCACTTTGGTCATAATGTTCTTGTCATAGTAGTATCGGAGGGCTCGGCTCAGCTTGTCGTAATTCATATTGGGCTTGCTCTTGCGTTCTCCCCAGCGCCTAGCCACCTCATCAGGATCAGTCATCTTGAATTCCCCGTTGGTCCCTTCCCACGTGATGCAGTTGGCATTGGAACTGTCTGACAGCAACTCAAGGAGAAATTGCCACAGCTGGATCTGCCCGCTCCCTGCAAGAAATAAGCCAAAGAGAAAAGGAAATGACATCCCATTTCCTGATTAAAAGAAAAGACAAAGCCAGGAAACAGAGGGACTATCTCAATCTTTGCTGGGAAAGTTTCCTTGAAGCTTTACCGATTCTTGTGTGAAGCTGCATAAACTCTTCCCGACAAACAAGTTAGCTGACCCCCCGTTCTTTCGTGAGTTTGAGGTCAGGCTAGATGATCATAATACCTTCTCCTGATCATAAAACCTTTGAGTTATACACAAACAGGTTTTTTACAAGCGGGCTGGTTCTCCTAAATTATTCCCTAAAAGCTGACGTGAGGGTATTTCAGCCCATGGGTTGCTTCTGTTAGGTCTGAATATGGTTTCAATGCCTGAAGTTTGGAATTTGCTACATGTTCCTTTGTGATTAATTGTCTATATCACTTGGTATTATTTTTTCTCCCTTTCACTATGCCTGCACAAACACTTAAGGTCAGGATGACCGTGAGAATGTGTTCTGATGTGAGAGTTCAACCTGCTCCCCTGAAAACCTAACCCACATTAATACCAATGTGGGCTTCTAGCACCCTCTAATGGATAGGTCACAGCATGAGGGTTGAGTCTGCTATTGCTACTAAGCAAACAGGACCTGTCCTTTAGCCTAAGCGAGAGATGCTTGTGCTTTTATTTCTTGAAGGCATGGGATTACTCTCTAGAGATGACCTGAGCACAGGGTCATCAGGCAAATATAACACATTTATAAAATGTGTGAGGTATCTTCCACCTGACTAGTGCATAGGGGTCAACTAAATAACAGATATGGTTTTTGTATTCAAGTAGGATTGAAAATCCTGGGTTCAAATATGCTAGCAGCCTGTGCTTGTGGGGAGCAAATTCAAGAAGTGGCCAGTGCCAATGAAGCTGCTTTTACTCAAGCAAAGGTTATTTTCCATTATCTTTTAGTTCTCGATCTTCATCATTCACTCCCCACAGGCGCACACTCTCCATAATGGTGAAGCTGCTGAAGACAGACCACTCAGGATCTTTCTCATCACTCAGGGCCCAAGGCGAGGACTACACAAAGACGTTATCACAAGAACAGCCCTGTGGGGCCCTTGGAGCAACTCTCCATATTAGCCTTCAGGGGCAGGACAGAAAGTAGTGGGCAGGGGCAGATGTGGGATCCATTCCTATCCACTCCAATGGCCCTAACTATCTACACAAACAGTAGGACAGCAAGTTCTTGCAGCACCCATTAGATTAGGGTGAATCACGAAGGACTTGGCCCTTTCATTAGGAAATAGCTTTTGTCTTCTCAAGAGTTACCTAGTGTCTCAAGCTGAACTCACCTGGGTTGGCAAGACGGCTGCTAGTAGGTCCCAGAATTTGATAGGGATCTGGACAAAGAGAAGAAAAATATTTCCTTAAACCTACCACACAAAAGAAACCAAGTCCTTTGCTATTTTTCTTTTCAAGAACTGTCCAAATTTCCATTTTCCTTCTTTTGTTCTGCTCCCATCCCCTCCCAGGAATCAGGGCCTGGAAAAGTCTCATTTTCCCTTTGTGTTGTTTAATGAATAGCCACAAATTATTTATGGAGTATTAAATGACGCAGATGTTCTTGCACTGTTTTCATAGAGTGTCCCACTTTTTCAGATCAAAATCCCTCTGGACACAAGCCGCACTTTCCCTGAATGAGCTACAATGCTTGGTTGCAGGAAAAGGGAACCTCGGGACAGCACAGCACTAGCAGGTCCCAGACAAATGCATTTCCCTTAATGGAAGGAGTTGGCCTACTTGCTGATATCAGTTGCATTTTCTTTCTGTGTTGATTCCTTATTATCTGCCCAGTCTGCCTCCTATTCCAAGTCAGCCTAATCTACTCCTGATGAAGTTAATGGTGCATTGGTCCAGTTGAGGCATAGTTTACTCTACAAAGTTTTGCCAGCAGAACTTTGGTTGTGTTAATAAAACTCTGAGGATGATCGCACCCAGACTGCGGTGGTGGCACAGCCCTCCTTTCTGCCAGCCCGATTACATTCCCTCTGCCAAGCAGAGTAAGGGCCATGCTGCCATTTGGCAGCCAGCAGAAGGTGTGTGCAGACACTCCCACGCCTTCTGCCAGCTGTCCTGTCCACAGCTGGTGCCCTCCCAATGTGTACTTTGTGCGCTGCCAGAAGAGCTGCTGCAGTGGGACTGCACCAAGCACATGGATGTGCATGTGTCCTGGCAAGCTGATGCTGGTGGCTGCTATCCACTGCCAGAACTTGTCGTGGTAAAGGCAGATGTGTACACACATGGTCTTACATCTTCTTTATGCTAATAGAGCATTATCCTGCACATGTCCCAGTGAAGTGAATCAGGTTTTACTACTGAGTCCCATGGGAGCAGGGTACAGCTAACATCGAGTGCTTTTTTGAAAACCCCATTCATTAATCAGGAACAAATTTTCTTCTTTTTCAGGAGGCAGTTCAGTCCTGCTCATCTGCTCTAATTTTTTTATTTCTCTTTGCTGTGCCCCCTGACTATGGTGACTGTCGTTTAATAAATGTGCTTATGTCTGAAGTTACACCAAAGACAAACCTAGTCCTAGACAACCCTAAAATAAGGTCCAAAGAAGCTGTGCACAGCACAGAGATTGGTGGTTGACTTGTCAAAAACCCCTCCAGCTGAAAGCATCAGTCCTTGAAGTCTGATAGGCCTTCATTTTCTGAATTACGGTACGCTGCTTTGATGCTGTTGACTCTCGTTGGAGTCGCTTCCAATTTACACCAATGTGTGAGAGGTCAGAATTCAACCTGCTGACTCCTTATGACAGTGAGAGAAGCAGGTCTTCAAACTGCCTCAGGACCCAGTATGTTGCCTGCTGTAATGTCCAATGTTAAACCAGCTGACTAGAGATTCTGGCCTCCGCAGATGACTACACTGACACAGGGACAGCTCTTTTAAATGGGGAAAGGGCAACCCATGAGCTGATACTCTGCAGCCAAAAATAAATACATAAATAAATGGATTAGGGCAAACTCTGTTGGTGGCTGATGATGATCTAGTATTATTCCAGTGACACCTCCTTGTACATGTAGCTCCCTAGTGTGCGCCTATGTATCCTGTGCCTAAGATGGATCCTACTTGATAGCTGACAATAGCAGAAAGGGGCGTACAGGTGTTTATTGGACAGCTGGGACACACTTGACATAGTTACCTGGTTGGGGTCGTTGTTGCTCTGTCTTATTCACATTTTGTGTCCCTGCAACAGGAGGGCCTGTAATTACAAGGAAAGCGAGATAGTAGAAATTGTGTAAGCAGAGGAGAAGGAACAAACAGAGAGCTAGACAGACACAGTGATACATTCATCAACATGAACAAATCAGCGAAACTGGGCAGAAAACAGGTTTTCCATTCCAAAGGGAAGATGAGATTTCAACCATTTTCCCCATTCAGAATCAGGACAAGAAGTTTCTCAAAAACTTTCATAAACTCAACCCCCTCCCCCCACAAATATTTCAGACCAGGTCAATTAAACAATAGGTAATCTTGACCTTTTTATTTTTATTTGATATGTTTGTATTACATTTTCTAAACCCAAAGTTGTTTTGAATTGAAAAAGGGAAGTTTTCATTTAGAAGATAGCAAAATGAGATATGTTGATGATTTTGAAACAGGAAACGCCTTGAAATCAACCTTTTCCTGCAACCAGTTCTGGTTTAAAAGAAATATTTTCTGACTAAAGATATTTAGTAAAAAATTCCCAACCAGTCCTGCAAATCATATCAACCTTTGATATCTCCCTTCCCCATTCAGAGCAACCTGGTACAGAAACCACCTTATAGAGTGGTCTTCACATCCAAATCAAGCAGGGTTCATACAGCTGAAACAACAACTGAAGTACAGACTTTGGGTCAGATTCTTCTATCCTCACCTGACCTCAGCAATATCCCGGTCATGGCCAGACCATGGCTCACCCTCCATCGAGTGGAGCTGTACAAAGGTATCAGCTCCTCCCCTGCCTTTTATATTGCAATGGTAGAAGGAGACCAGAATATGGCCCAGAGCCAGTTAGCTATGCCAGAGAGGATAAAAGTTGTAAGAGCAGGCAATACAGTTTTAAGGACAAATCCATCACCTGCGGTCAGCCAGGAATCCCATCCTTCTCCTGGGCATCTCTATACTAGGATCTCATAGCACTTTATAAATATCAGGTGTCAATTCCTGCCATAATTTCCCAATTGGGTAGCACCTCATTCCATGGATACTGCCCCATAACAGCAATCAAGTACTGATGTAAGGTATTATTATTTGTATCTGAAAATAACCTAAGGGGAGTTAAGGTAGCAGTATTCAGTCTTAAGACAGTAAGCTTCAGCGGAGGTTGGAGTAGCTATCTGCAGCGGTGGGCAATTATTTTGGGTGGAGGGCTGCATACTGAGTTTTGGCAAGCCATCGAGTGCCGCGTGACAGACAGCCAGGGGCAGATTAAATATTAATTTTCTAAATTTTTAGGGGCCCCGCAGGCTGGATAGAATGGGCTGGTGGGCCGCATCTGGCCCGCGGGCCACATTCTGCCCACCCCTGTCTTATAGCCTGTCTAGCACTGGTCACCCTCAGAAACAAGACACTGGTCCTAAAGCATCACCGACCTGTTGCAAATTGGCAATTCCTACCCTCTTCACTAAGGCAACTCAGTAATATAAACACTAATTCCTATTTTTATTTTCTTGGATGTTTATGATACCGAGCATCCCTCCAATCTCAGTCATTCTGATGCATGTAGAATAAGTGAACCAAATTCATCCTCTGCCCACATTTGAGAGTTTCAGCACGGCTACTTACTTTTGGTGAGGCCGGAGTTCATGTTATTGCCCCATCCTGTTCTCCTTACTGCATCATAGGAAGGCTCTAATGATAAAAGACAACAGGCAGGAAGGGGTTGAGTTCAGACCATGCCAAGAAGGTTAGGCAGGGGACTAATTTTGATTATGGCTCTCAAACGATTCGACACGTAATACTGTTTTGGTTCCCTTGTCTCTCCACCCCTGCTTGTGCCCACTTAAGTGGGCCATTAGACTCTAAGCACTTTGAGGCAGGGATTTTGATATGCTTGTGCAGTTCTATGGGACCATAGCCTGTTTCACCTCTAGACACTGCCACAACATAAATGTTAAATACGTGGCCTGGCATGGGATAGATGAAGTGGGTAGGAGCAGTAAGATGAGGTTGGATAATACTGGACCAGATAAATCCCTGCAAAAGGTATGTAAGGACCAGTCCTACACAGTCTTTGAGGGGGAATGGCCTAGATGACTTGATCCGGTAAGACTTTTTTGGACTGATATCATTTATTAGACCAACTGCATGGTTGAGATGAAGCAAGCTTCCAAATGCAAGCAATTCTTCATCAAGTAACTCATCATTAGAGAGTCAACATTTCCCTAAACTGACAGAACATGCTATAGTCATTTCCTTATACTTTTTAGGATGAATCTTGCTAAACATTTAGTAGTGACCATAATAAGACTTTTCTGACTCTTTCACTAGGATCCATGGACAGGCCTGAGTTATGAGTCTTGATTTTCGGGTGGTGGCAATCAGTGCAGTTCTACTGAAGGCAGGCTGATGGATACCAGCTGAAGATCAGACCCATGATTGATTCTGAAGCTGCAGAAAACACCCTAAAAGGGACAAGGACACCTGAAAATTTCTAGCAAAGCACTAGGACTGAGACACAAGAAAGGAAGAAAAACAATGTGCTCTGATTGCCCAGCAAGTGACCTCTGGGGCAAAGATGCATTGCCAGAATCTGGCTGACACATTTCACAAATACTCTCTCTCTCCTAACTCTTGTTCTAGATCAAGGAAAGTGGCAGGATGAGCCATGAGGTGATTCAAGAAGAAGCAAGTAGGACTAAAGTCTCAACATATACAGCAAGGACAGAAATAGCCTCAGAGTTGAAATTAAAAATAATAATCATGATCATAATACTCATCAGAACCCAACTTGGCAAATTAAACACTGCCTCTTCCCAAATCCTATACACTAGTGGTCTCCAACCTTTTTAAGTAGGAGATCACCTTTGGCATTTAAAAGCAACCCAAGATCTACTGTGCACCATTGCCAACCCCCTGCCCAGCAGGTAAGTCTGTGAGATCAAGGCAGAAAAAATTATTTGGGGATGCACCTCCCCAGCAGGTAAGTCCCACCTGGCCAGGGCCCCACTCAATTTACCCCTGCTCCTGCCTCTGCGGCACTGTCCCTCACCGCGGGGGCCGTGATCTAGCCCCTGCCCCTTCCCTCCCCCATGGACTGACCTGCTGGGCTGGAGCGCACACGGGCACTCAGCTCCCACCCCAGCCTTGAATTGACACCAAGAATCTCTGAGATCTACTGGAAGAGACTCCAAAATCTACTGGTGGATTGAAATCCACTGGTCAGTGACCACTGCTCTACACCAAATGCAGTTGATCACAGGCACACAAGCTGGAAGATGACATTGCTCATCTTATGGTCTTCATCTGGGTCTGGAGAAGAGCAACAAGACAAGAGCAAACCTCCTTCTGGAAAAACCCACATGCACTTGCCCATTTTGGCTGACTCTGGAGAGGCTTCTTCAGTTTTTAAAATTGCAGCCTTTTTGTTATTGACATGAAAAGGAAAACGAAGAGGCTGAGAGAGACAAAGAGAGAGCGAGCTGGGGTGGGCGGGGGGAGGAAGACAGGAGAAAAAAGGATGCTTATTTAATTTACCTGCTTTTATTTTTATTTCACCTGTTCTTCTTACTAGAAACCATAATCCCCTCTGCAAATAGACCAGACTTAAAAACAACCCCCTGAGTGTGCAGACTGGTTCAAAGAGTCTGACAAGGCATCTCTGGAGGAGAAGGACTGCAAGCCTGAGCAGACAAAGGCTGCCACGGTCCCTGTCATTACAACAAGAGCGGGGTTTCCTGGCCTAGGTGCCTCGTCCCTCAGGCACCTGTGATGAAAGATGACTTACAGCCTGGTGTTGTGGAGTGGACTGTTTTTCCCAGGCTGAGGCTTCACTGCCATTGATATGCTTCAGTGGCAGCCATCACTGTATACAAGCAACTATTGCTGTTGGCAATGGTTGACTTTTTCCTTGTTTGAATGCACAGGGACAAACTGCATTTCATCCTGTCTATACCGGGGGCCTGCAGTAGTTACACCAGTAACAGAAATCAGGGCAGGACAGCCTCATCTGCACCAGAAACCTCTTCTCTCCATTCGCTTTGTAACCAGTTGCTGCTTCTTTCCCAGCTCCTGCAAACAACCAGTGACTTTCATTCCTCCCCTTTAAAAGTTATTGGAAAACACGGAAAATTATATTTGGGTGGAAAATGGTTTTTCCCATTCCATGAGGATTTCCAGCATTGCAGAACTTCTTTTTTTCCATCCTGAACCAGAAGCGAAAGATAAACTAGCAACAATTTGCACAAAGTCACAAACCAAAATGAAAAAAGAAATGTTTTAGATCAGTCAAAAAATTTCAACACTTCTCAAATATTTTGTTTCAGTCTTAATCTTTAAAAAAATATTTTTTAGTATATATTAAATTGAACTGCAAGCTGAAAAATCTTTTGGAAGAAACAGAAACTCTGCTCTAAAAAGCGCTAAAAGGGGCAATTTTAACCAAAAACATCTTTTTTTAGTCATTAAATTCACCAAAACCTACCCTTGCTAGTAAACAGCTTTGGTTCTGATGAACAGGTGTTTTATGGGGAAAAATGCTTTGTTGAAAATTTCCCTACCAGCTCTACATTAAAAAAGGCATTTTACAAGTAAAATATGAAATCACCTTTCCCTTCTAGACGGAGAAACTGCGTCACACAGAGGAAGGAAGTGACTTGCCCCAGGTTATGTGGAATCAGGGTGTAACCCACCTCTCGTGACTGCCTTTCCTGGCTTTAACTGCTACACGATTGTCACTGTAATTGTTCTTATCAGAAAGTGTGGCCCAGCGTGGAGTGCTGTAGCTGCCTTTACTCAATGGAATAAAGCTCCCTGAGGATCTGGCCCTGAGATTGCCTAAAGTGAGGATGCTAAAATGAGGATCAGTTTATGCAAAAGTGAGGATCATTTAACAGCCCCCTGAGCTGGTTTATTGTCCTCTTTTATTTCAAGGTTTACAAATCAGAAAAGGGTGGTGTGGTGACAGTAGCTAGGGTGCTAACATAACACCTAGAAAACCTGAGTTCAGGTCCTTTCTCTACTAACTTAACCCTGTAGCAAGTCTCTCTCTTTGCCTCAGTTCCCCATATATAAATGGGCACTGTGACACCTCCCTATCTCACAGGGAGCCTGGAAGGATAAGTACAGCACACTGCAAGACACAGGGTATGTCCACATAGCAGGCTGATTGGGGCATATTTCCTTGTGTCTAAATCACTGTGTAGACTCACCCCCAAACACTTTTCTGACAAGGATTGGTTGTGAGTATGATATTAAATAGCTCCTTCATTGCACAGTGCAGTGGTAAGAGGGTTAAGCACAATAGCTGACCATTGAAAACAGGTCTCTTATGCTCTCAGTGCAAGTTTCCACCTCTTTCCAGCGAAAAAAAAAAACAGGGAAGAAAAAAGTTACCAAATCCACAAAGCTATTTTTGGTTTCACAAAAATCTGTGCAATGTGAATGAACCGCAGCAGCTCTGTCGGCTTCTAGTCCCAGACACTAAAGCTGAACGTGTTCAAAACAAAATGGAAAAGGCAGAGCCAGGGAACCTATCCAGAGATTCAAGTTTCTGCAAAAACAATATCATTCCCAGGACCTGACGCCCAGTGGCTGAAAGAGATTTTACAGAACTCTGGCCAGACGGTTAGCTACACGGAGAGTCGTTATCTGTCGTAAAACTGCTTGGTTTTAACACTGAAATGCTCCAAGCCATGGAGTTTCCATTTCAAATATGGATCCAAGTCTCTTCTGGAGTAAATCAGCAATTACTTCAGTGATATTAAGCCAGTTTACGCCGGCTGAGGGTCTCATCCCGAGGCCTGTTTGAGACTTAAAAGGCCCATTTGAACAACAGCCCTGTGACAAATGTGTATTCAATACAAAATGGAATTAAAGAGTGCAAAATAAATCATAGAAGCTTTCAAGAAATGTCATTCTGCAGCTGTCTGGTTTATATCCAGAAATTCCCCAGAATGAATGCATACTCTATTATGAGCAAGGTAAAGGATATTAATAACGCTTTGCACTTTCATAGCCCCTTTCAACTGAAGATCTTACAGCCTTGCTAACATTTTTGCTCATAGCATGCCTGGGAAGGAGGTTAAGTATCATTTTATTTATTTATGATTTTAAAGGCACTCTAAGTGCCTTGATGCAGGCGGGAGAAGCTGAGGCAGTGCGAGGTGGAGTGACTTTTTGCAAAATTTCACAGCACCTGAAAGTTGAAGGTGGCTTCCAGTCCCCTCTTCTACCTTTTTAACCATGCCCCCTCCTCCCAGGCCTTGTCCTGACTCCAGCAGAAGCTGACAGCATTCAGTGTCTTGCAGGAGGGAGACTCATCTGGAATTCTAGGTCCTTTGTGGGCGCCTCCATGTTTGAAATTCGCCAGTTCTGCTGGAATTACATTGACATAAAACTGAAACAAAACAGGCCCAAGTCAAGTCCTTAGGTGGTCAGTAAACAAGGTAAGAGCCTGGATCATGTTGAAGTCGGTGACAGCAGGATTGGGCCACAGGCCGGCTGCCCTGTTACACCTGGAGGAGAAGCTCTCACACTCCTCTGATTCCCCTCTCCCCATATTTCAGAGAATTTGGGCTCCCACTGCACCCAATGGCTGACTTCCCATTGAAATCAAGAGATGCAAGGTTGCATGCCTGATACCCTGCAAGGTTAACTGTGCAGGACTTGTGTGTAGACGTGTGGCAGAGAGAGAGGGGTTTCACAGCAGGGGTGTTTGCAGAAGCTGTCCATGTCCCCAGTCTCAAAAGGAAAAAAAAAATCTCAGATCAAACCCTCACATGGCAGCAAACCCATCGTGGGATCCCATCCCAACAGTCCCTTCAGCCTCAAAGTGATCCTAGCAAGCACACTGTTATGAAAGCCCTGTTTAGGATACTACATATCAGAGAATAAATCTCCCCCGCCCCTCATATGCATTAAAAGGGGAAATGTGATGTTTTATAAATCGGAGGGGGCTGTGGGATCTTCTGTTGAACTTGACTTCCCAAACTGCTCAGTGAATGCTGACAGCCCCTCGCTTCTGCTTTCTCCAAAGGGTCTTATTCAATCAAAGAAGATGCCAATGAGTGTACACGCTGGTCATCTTCATAAAAGGTGCCAGGAGAAAGGTGGGTACTGGGCCTATATCTGCATGCTTTCCAGGCCTTTCTGAGTTGGCTGTGCCAGTGTTGGGCCAGCTGGTCACATATACAGGGGCCTATGATGACAATCTTATATTAACGAGTTATCCATAGGAGTTTGGTCTTCCTTAAAATCCTACCTGGCCCTAGTGTTGTGTCTTACTGAAAGCATGTCACCTTTATGAGCATAACCCCTAGTGCTGCCCAGGGTCAGTACTGAGGAGGGAACAGCGCCAACCACTGATTTCATGGCCCCACATGCAGCATTACTGGAGGTCTCCCACTCCAAGCAGTGCTTGCTCTTTGGACCAAGGCTGACAGGCTGATTGTAAAGAGACAAGTCTGTGTTATGGAATGATGGCTTTAGGCTCTGACCCCCACTGCCAAACTTACTGGAAGTTTTATAATTGGATTCATAGGATCATGACCTGGAGTTTCCAAGCTGTACTAGGTCCCAGAATTTCACAGTATTGTTTAGCACTGCAGTGTCCAAATGCAATCCTACTTCCATAAGAAATGCCATACTGGGTCAGACCAATCGTCCATATAGCCCAGTATCCTTTCTCCAACAGTGGCTGGAGTGGATGCTTTAGAGGGAGATTGCTGAACCAGATATATCTAAAATGATCTGTCCCCTATTCATTATGCTCCCTGGCATCTAGCATTATTGGTTTAGAGGTGCCAGAAGAAACATCTTGAACTGTTCTGTTCAGCAGCTATTAATAGAGCTATCATCCGTGAATTTGTCTAGTCCCTTTTTGAGTCTACTTCTACCACCTCCTGAGGCAATGAATTCCACAGATGAACTACATGTTGCATAGAAAACTACTTTACTTTTCTCATTTAAGTGGGTGCCTCCTCATTCTAGTAGTCTGGGACTTCATGGATAACAGTTCCCTGGTCACTTTGTCCACAGCCTTCATGATGTGATAAATCTCTACCGTATTTCCCCTCTCAGGCTTTTTCCAACACACCTTGCCTATATCTCCTTTTTTGCTGTGCAGGGGGCCAATTAAAGAAAGAGCCCCAGAAAGCACTTGACCCAACTATACTGTGTTTTCTGGGCCTTCAGGAGGAGGCTGCTCTGAACTTCTCAGGAAGGGATCAGGATACTTTCCATGACCTCACGATCACAGCCAAAAGTCCCCAAAATAATGCCATTGGCAAAAACCCAGTTAAACAACAGAAGTGCATCAGTTTATCAGTGGCAGCTGGGTTGAAAGGCAACTTGCTTCTGCTGTTGGTGTTGCTGGTACAGTTTTGCTTTCTCCCCAAGGCAGGAAGCACAGATAAAATACACAAACCCTTCTACATCCTCTCCAAATTAGTCACTGAGACAGAGCTCCTTCCCACACAGGCGGAGTCCTACTCTTAGGGACTGTCCCAAGAACCAGCCAGTCAATGAAGATGACATAGCAGCTCCGTCATAATAGCACCTCAAGGCTGCAGTGTGATAGGTGCTGTGCAAACACATAGTAACAGGCACCCTTTCCCTAGGGAACTTGTGGCCTGAAGGAACCAGACGGCCAAAGGAAGGCAATAGAAACAGTGTCCTAGGTCAGTGGCTGTACTAGGAAAAGAAGACAAGTCCCCTGAATTTTAGTCCATTCTCTGTCCACTGAACTACACTACTTCCTTTATTACCTTTTCATGCCTATTGGTGGCCCTTAACCTAATTTATCCTACTTATACAGTTTCGTAATAATAATCCCTAGCTTCTTCACAGTGAGTAACAATCAACACACTTTACAAAGGAAGTCAGTCTCATTAGCTCCATTTTAGAGATGGCAAAACTGAGGCACAGAAGACTCTAGGAATCCAGTACTGTCCCTGCTCTCCCATTCAGTCTGCCATAAGAGCAGCATGGGGTAGGTGGCCACAAAGGGATGGCCCATACATATCTGATTTCCAATAGGGTCCTGAACAACCAAGGCCTGGCTCTTGCCCAGCCTAATAAACCTTGCAGATGCAAATCAAGGAAAGGAAAAGGGGGCTGAGAATTTAAAACAGGCTATGTGATTTTTTAAATAAAATACGTTTGGCTTTTGCAGAGTCCTGCGTCAGTAGGAAGAAAGATCCTGGCTGGGGAGCTGGAATTTAGATTACTAGCTCTAAATGGAAAAGCAGGGCCAGGCCTCCCTGGGGCATCCAGGCTTGTGATTAATCTAAGCAGCCACATGGGGTCTGTTTTGCAGCAAGCAGATGAAGGAGAGAGCGGGGAATACGAGACCTCATTGCTTCTCTCCTACACGGGTGGGTTGGGGTGTGTGTTTGGGACTGGCATCGTTCTGGCACTTTCGGACAATCTTAGAACAAAAAAGGACTAAAGAGCTATAGAGAACTGCAGTCCTAGCCACTGAACAAGTCCCACAAAGCCTGGAGCTCCCAGCCCGCACACTGCAGGCAATTTAACCCATGGACATTATAGCTGAGAGAGGAGGGGTTATATATTTTTGAGTGATTTCAGATGAGGTTTCTGAAAGGGCAAGGGAAGTGAAAGGCACCTCATCTCAGAGAGGCTAGATCAGTGATGCTCAACCTTTTAGCCCTGTGGGATGGATAAGTGGCCGGTATGTGGGCTGGATCACATAGGGTTGGTGCATGGGGTTTGTCCCCATACACTCAAATCTGGCTTTGTGCTGCCCAGACCCAGTCCTACACTCCCAGACCCTGCCTTGCACCACCTGGATTGGGCCCCATGTAACCAAATCCAGCTGCGCTCTGCCCAGATCTGGCCTCACACTGCCTGGATCAGGCCACATGCCACCCTGATCAGGACTCAAGTACATGGATGCTGCCTTGTGCCACCTAGAACCCATCTTGCCGTGCCTTGTGCACTCACTATGGTGTGCAGTAGGGCTGTGCGAAGCTTCAGGTGGCGATTTGATTTGGAGGAGATTCGGCCTGGTTTGGGGGCTGAATCTCCGAATCCAAATTGAATCAGGAGCCCAATTAAAAGGTTCAGATCTTCAGAAAAGATTTGGAAAGCTTTGATGAAGGGGGGGGTAGGGGAGGGGGGGACCATGGGAGCACCTCTGCCAAGCCCCATTCCTTGCCTGCTCCCCCAGCCCCCACCAACCTCTTCCTGTTCCCCCAGCTCTGGCCCTTTAAGAAAAAAAAAATGAGAAAAGCCCTGCACAACTCCAACATCCCCTTTGATATTGTCCACCAAAGCTTCAGGGCAACCCGCTCCTTCAGAGACATGTCCATGGTCCTTCCTCCTGTCTCACCATTCCTGTTTGGTTGCATGACCCTTCTCCCCCATTGCTCCCAGTGTCTGCGTGAACCTCCTTACGTCCAGCTTGTTTCTAAAGTCTCCTAAAAATGTGCTTTTCCACTCACACTTGGCCCTCTTTATTCCTCTCATTTTGTTCTTCAGAGGCTGATTTAGGAAGGACCTGGTGTCCAGAAGGACTCGGCCAACTGGTGTAGATTGATCTTTGGGCTAGTTTTGAAAATCTGGCCCATGTGAAGTGCCTAGATGGGACCTGCGTGTTTCCTCTGCCTGTACATACTGAGTTCTTGGCAATCTGGCCCTGTCTTGTCTATTGCACTTCTAATTTTCTACCTGGATTTTTATCCATCATGTCAATAACCAATCACTACGCCGTGAATTTCTGTTAAACATTTTGTTCATAGTGAGGGCTCTCCTCAATCACCTGGACCTGGGTATTTCCCAAAGGGGGAAGCAGGAAAAGCAGCCCCCCACACTGCAGGGGTGGCTGCACCCCCTGCTCACAGTCCCACCGGTGTGCTCAGACCATGCTGTGGGAGCTTCTGGGGAAGTTTTTAAGTCCTAAAGTAGGTTAAATTATCTTCTTCCTTCCCCTTCCTACTCAGAGAGAGAGCCTGCCCC
>NW_005841989.1:330320-377831 GCF_000455745.1 Alligator sinensis
TCGTCCCACCCAAAATCCCCTCTCCCTGTCCCTGTTGCATTCTCCAAAACTGGGGGACAGGGAAGTTGCAGAGCCAGCCAGGTTGAGCAGGCGCTTGGTTCAGTTGAGGAGTAGACAGTGGCAACAGGGGGACTGGGCAGTTCCCCCTCTCTGCCTGGTCGCAGCACAGGGAAGGGGGATCCCTGTCCATCTCTGCTGCCCTTGTCCCCATCCCCAGCTGAGCCCAGCCCCTGCGCAGCAAGCAGGATTCGCTCTGGTGCTTCTCTGCCCTTGGGACAGTGGGAAAAGGCAGGAGGAAGGGGCAGGGAGGGGGCATTCCTTTGAGCAGGAAGGGAGGGAATATTTTCACCTGCTTTAGGCACTTTAAAAAGTCCCCAGAGACTCCTATGGTGTGGCCCAATCCGGGGGGGGGGGTGGCAGTTGTTGCACTGCACCCCCTCTGGATCTGCCCTGACCTGGACCCTTAAATTTAAACAAGCATTAACCATGCCACACAACTGACCGGACATCATGGTTATGAATAAGAAGGCAAGACCAATGCCACTTATCAATGTGGCCATCCTTCTAGCTGACAAATGTGTGGCACCATCAGAGAGAAACTAAGAAGGTCCCAGGACCTGGTTCCAGAAGTGAAAGCCATCTGGCACCTCAGGGAAGTGATAGCATACTGGCAACATTATCTGTGAAGGGAGCTTTATGAGTGTCAGTTGTGAGGGACACAAGGATGCTGGAAATGGAGTGAACTATCCCACTCATCAAAACAGTTGTGCTTCTCTGCAAAGCAAGGATTACTCAAGAATTACTCAAGGGGCAAGCAGGCATAGCTTGACACAACCTGCCAGCTTCTGTATGTACACTAACACTTGTTGGTCATCCTTGTCCTCCTTCTTCCCATAATTATCATAAAAAGACATGTAGCCCTTGCACTGCACTAAATCCACAGCCACTGTCATCTCACCTGCCATGTCATGGCCATTTTGAACTTCCCTCTGCCATCTAGGACAGAACAAAGACCCCCACCCTTCAGACATACAACCTCCAACTGCTTCTGCTAAACTAAAATTGCTTTTTTTTTTAGATTCATAGATTCTAGGGTCGGAAGGGACCTTGGTGCGCCATTTAGCCCGATCCCCTGCCCCTGGCAGGCAAGAAAAGGGTCACCAAGCCTGGGGTCATGTGATCCCAGCCAGGTGCCTGTCCAGTCTCCTCTAGAAGACCCCCAAGGATGGGGCGAGCACCACCTCCCTTGGAAGCCCATTGCAGATCCTGGCAACCCTGACCGTGAAGAATTTTTTTCTAATGTCCAGTCTAAAGTCATCAACACAGGAGATCAAACCTAGTTTTCTGATTCTGTCCAGTATGATGCAGTAGTTAGCTTACTAGCTTACTATCAGAGTACTGCAGAGTTAATCCATTTTAGAGGCTCATATCACAATCTTAGTATCTGAGCATCTCATAATCTTTAACATCTTTATCTTCACAATATCCCTGACGTGCTGTTACCCCCAGTTTACAAATGAGGAACTGATGCAGAGTGGAAGTGAAGGCCAGACATTTCAAGTTACTTCGGTGCCTAACTCCTACTGACTTTAGCTCCCACTGAAGCCTAGAAGCCTCTGATAGAGCAGGGAATTAAACACAATCCAAAGTTCATACTCTAGCTGCTGCAATACCATCCTGTTAGCATCTCAGCACAGTTAGGGGAGTGAAGGTTGTAGAGGGGTAGCCTTGTACCTGCAGCCTTATGCCGGTGACATAGACCAACTCTGTGAATCATTCACAGTCTGGATCCTAATCCAAATCCAGTTCTGAAATGAATGCTTGAGTTAAGCCCAGAAAGTAGAAGTTGCATATGAGTGAAAATACAATCCAGCATCTTCAGAAAGGGGTTGTTCAGGTTCTGCAGGGGGTAGGATGCTTGGGGCAGGTCTCATCCCTTCTGCAATGGGTCTCTCTTTCCTATTCACCTCTGCTCCCCTTTCTGTCTGGAGTTGACTCTTCTGGGTGTTACATGAGAGCTCTCACACCTGAGAAACCTACAGCCCTCGTTCAGCTCCAGCTCCCCAAGATGTGGCCCTGTCTGCCGGAGTTGGAATCACTCCTTGTTTGTTTTGGGCCCTAGGCGACGGCCACCAGTTGTGCGAGCTCGTCTAGGAAAACATCGCAGCTCCTTGCTGTGGTGGACCTTCCTAATTCATGTCTGCACTGCCCTGCGCAAAGCTTATGGAGACACATGATGAAGAACAGGGGGAAGCGCCGAAAAATGATTATGTTATTGCTTTAATATCAGCAAATGAACCCCTGCTGCACAGACTGCAGGGAAGGCTAAAATATATATCAAGAAAATCCCTCCCAAACTCAGCTTCACAGGAGCTGGAGTGACTTTTGTCATACATATACAAACACACAAAACACACAGGCACATGCACCCATCCCACACAAGCGCACACAGCAATATTTGCATGTGCAAAGTCACACATTCATGCATGTGATGAAAAAACAGATATACTGAAAAGCATGCAGCAGAAATACACTCAGAAATACACGTTCCCCAGCATCAAGAAACACACACAAGAAAATAAAGAGGGACACAGTCTCCAAGAGACATACATACATACAAGCACACACACACACGTACTCAAAAAAGACACACACAAGCACACCCACGGAGAAAAAAGTCAGACACAAACACAGATGTAAGAGAGAAAGGAAAAGAAACACGCCAACCCACAAATACACATATGTACACTGCGGCTGATGCTGTTTTTACAACATTTGCCCGTTTGCCTCATTATCAAGAAACAAATTTACTCTTGTCTTAGGAAACAGCCTGCCTGCTTCCAAGAGCTTTTCGAGGGAAAGCTCACATCCCAGCGACTGGGCAACCCACACACATGTGCAATAACATTGCATGCAGTGCACCCAAGGCAAAAAAAATAATAGCTCTTTTGCTGGGAGAAAAGGAAGGATAATGGTTACTTAGAAAGTGCTCCAGACAAGCTGTCAGGTTGAATTCAGAGAACTGGAGTCTAGCTCTGGGACAGCGCTGGCTCGGAGAGCTCCCCTGTGAGTTGGGTTTCCTGCCTGCTACAGCTTAAAGACAACGATTCTTTGTTTCCAGGTTTTTTTGGTGAAAAAACACACGGCTGCCTCCGAAGAGGGTCAGGGAGAAAGCAGACAAAACACGAACTCTGGAATTTCCAAGGAAAACAATTAAAAAACCCCCAGAAAACCAAGAGAACTAGCTACTGTCTCTCCTGAAAGCATAAATCCCTGGTTTGGCCATAGGATGATAATAACAAGCACCAAAAAAAGTCTCTTCTTTTGGTGCAACAAATAGAGCTAAAAATGGATAAGGGTTATTTCATCATCACCAGGAGAAGAAATGCCGCCAACAAATGTCCTGGCATGTAGAAACAATTAAGAGAGTGTAAAGCTGCAACTGCACTGTCTTTGACATGAAGAAAACCCATGTGGACTGATAATCTTCCATACCAAAATGTGTGTAATCATTAATCAACGCACTAGAAAGAGCATTTTGTTACCAGAGCTGATTGGTATTTTATAGGGGTTTTTTTTTAAAATGACAACAGAAATTTAATGGAGAACTTCATTTTTGTTTTTTTTTTAAAAATCTGCCAGCTATTTGACAAAAACTGAAAAAAAAAAAATTCCCCCATGGGTTTTCCCTCCCGCTTTTTCCTTTAATTCCGTTTTTCTCTCTCCCTGCTTCCCCAGTCCTCCTGAAGAGTACTGCTGAAAAGTTATTTTGAAAACAACTTTCAAAAGCTTTGAATCTAGAGATGTCACAGAAATGTCTACGAGTGGTTCTTTTAGAAAACTTAAAAATGAAGACGTTTACATTTTTTCAGGATTTACAAAAAAAACTTAGAAATAAGGATTTGGCTTTAGTGCTCAGCTGCACCCATCACATTATCTTTCATCGACCCTCATGAATGCATGCATGCGTATGCTCATGCAAACGCAAACAGATACAAAACACAAGCATGCACACACACACACTGGTCACAATTTTTAAGCTTGACTGCCTGAAGTTAAACACTGAGATCCATATTTGGATGTCCAAATAGAAACTATGAATTACTCCTTTGAACTCCCAGTGAGCGTTTAATCTGCTTTCCCCCTAACAGAAACAGCCAGGTCTTTGCATGTTAGGTGCCTAAATGGACTCAGGACCCTCAACTTAGGCACTCAGCTTAGCCATTCGTATTAATAGATCATACTTCCTTAGTGTGGGATGAGGTGGAGTACAGGGAGAATAAGGCTGGCAAGGAGCAAGCAGTGATGGAGAAGGGTAAAGATGCTTGCTAAACCCGGTGATTTAACACATTATATTAACATGACATCCCATTTCCCCCTAGAAATGAACATTCAGACCCCTCCATAGAGTCACCCATCCAAATCCTCGCACACATTACTTTCTACAGCCCTACCAACACCATCAACACCTTTACTCACTCACCCTACACACTACTCCATGAACACCCACCCTGCTTTGTATCAGCAAACACTACCAAACACTATATATGTACTATCATATCCTCCACACATACACACATACTCTACATATACACATGAAGACACAAAATCTCACACGCAGACACAAGGTGCTTCTAGCCATTTAGTAACAAAGGGCTGAGTCTGACAAGGGGCTGAGCACACTGGTCTAATCCGACACAGCATGTAGGCTGACATGTATAGTAGTTAAGCAAGTCAGTAGCCAAACTGGCTTCAGTAGGAAGACACAAGTGCTTAAATTAAAGCCTAGGCTTCAGTGTTTTGTTGGACTTGGGCCAGAGTGCTCAGCAACATACAGGATCAAGCCTTTAAGCCTTCAAATCTTAAATATATATGCACAAACTTTATGTTTCCCCATGGAAAACTGTGGAAATGGTAGAGCATTGCCAGGCATTTTCTGCAGAGCATTTCGAATCTCCCTGGATGCGCGCAGAGAATGCAGTCACAGAGTCTTCTCGCTCTCCGATACCTACGGTCTATCCACCACCACGAGACAGTCAAGTCATGGAAAATGAAACAGACCTTTCCCCCAATGGAAAGCAGTAGATGGGCACAAATCGTTCCAATTAGCAACAAGCGTAACCTCATTTCATTTACCAGAAAACCGTTCTTTGGCCAAAAATTCCTGATGATTCTCATTAGTGCAATTTTTTTCTCAGCGGCAGCTGAAGATAATTTGTACCAATGACGCTTAATACTGTTCTTCTGAGAGATTATGAAGTTCAGAAGCAGAGAAACTCAGGCAGTTCTCTGAGTCCTTTGGGTGCTAGAAAGAATTCTACTTAAATGCTCAAAGCATGAAATGAATATGCCTTGAGCTTCAGCCTTCCAAGTCTCCTTTATCCGCTACTACCATAGAAACAGTATAAAGCAGACCTGTGAAAGACTGATTCAGGGAGGCACTTAAGCATGTGCTTATCTACGTGCTCTTCTGGAGTGAGTCTAAGACAGAGGACAGATGCAAGTGATCCACTTATCCTGATGGAAAATTGACTATTCTCTGTTGCTAGTTAATAAATAAAGCCCTCTTCAAAGGGTTTGCTTTTGTAAGAGGTATGTCTTACAGAGGGTGCCCAGGCTGTCAACAGGGCAAGGATCCCAGAATATGTCTGCTCAACAAAATGAAGGTGCGGCTGTAGGCATGCATACCTAGCTAGCTTTCATTTAGCTAGTGTGGACAAAAATTGCAGCAAATACATGATGATAGCTTCAGTGCAGGCAAACATCTGGCAGGTAAACCTTCTGGGAACCTGGATACATACTCCCATTGCTTGTCCTTGCTGGAATCTGTGTAGTATCCAGCCTAGCTCGATTATACTTAGAATAGGAAAATCTGCCTGTGCTATAATCGTGCCTTCATTTAGCTATGCAGACATACTGACAGATACAGACTGTATAAAATATTGTGTGAGAATATGTAATGGGTATGTGTCTTGCATTTCACCTTGAATGGAGATATGCTTTATGCCTGGGCATTAAGACCATGCAAAGAAATGAACAGTAGGTGAAAGCAGAGACGTTACCAGTGTCTTTCTTCTCTTTGACTTTTCTTATCTTATTGTATCACTGCTAGTGCATGAGAAGAACCCTAAGGTGACAGTGACTAGAAGAACCTGAATGAGTCTATTTTAATCTTCCAGGGGGACATACATGCAGGAAGGTAAAGAAGAGGCTCACCAGGAGAGAAAACAAGAGCTATTTTAAAACCTATTTCATGTTTAATTATCTGAGACATTAAATGAAGGAGGAAAAATCTATTTTACATAAACAAAAATCTTGACTTTTAACCTGAGAGTTTCCCTCCCAAAGAAACATCATCAGTTTGAAATCTAGTCCATTAAAAATGAACAACCAGGGAGCAAGAGAAGTCTTGTTCCAAAGGCACTAGTTCAAGGCTTGGTAAATATGAGTTCAGTTCTCATTTCTACCGTAAATTTCTTGAATGATCTTTAACGTGACACTTATCCTCCCTGTGCTCCACTTCTCCACTGATATATCATATTCCCTTCATTTCCCTTCTGTATTTAGACTGTAAACTCTTATACCATGGGATCACACAGTAATTAGCACAATAAAACAGGGCCCTAAAAATCTGTCTAGAGTAGCAGTTCTCAACTGGGGATCCACTGCCTCCTGGGAAGCTGCAAGCAGGTTTCAGAGGGTCCGCCCGACCCAGCCCAGCATGGCACGGCATGGCATAGGGAGGGGTCGCCTCAGCCCCCTGGGGCGGAAGTCAGTCTCAAGGAAGGGGTGGGGGCAGACCCACCCTCACAGCCTCCATCTTGTGGCTGGCACTATGGGCAGGCGTGCAAGCCACTGTGCTGCTGCTATGCAGGTGAGTGAGGCCCTGGGGCACCCCACTGTCGAGTCTTGCCTGCTGCACCCAGCGCTGGGACTGGGGCACAGGTGGGCTGTGGAGTTTTTACAGCATGCTAGGGAGAGCCTCAGGAAAAAAAAAAAAGGTTGACAACCCCTGGTCTAGAGTATGGTAGAATGGGATTTCAAAATGGATTAGGTTTGCCCAATTAATTCCATGAGTGGATACTCTTATTCCAGATTGAGAATGCTTTACTCCTATTTTGTTCTTATTGTGGAATAAGAATGGCTACACATGGGCCTATTCAGAAGGAGCTATTGTGACATAACTCTTCATGTAGGCAAGCCTGCAGCTGAGGTTCTTAGGTACAGCATTAATGCAATGATGAAAGTGCCATGAGGTACTATCTTGCCAATATCTATGGCCATGTTACCACATTTTCCTAGTGAAAAATAAACGGTTTTATATTCCTTGTATTTTATGAAAGACTCACAGAAGCAACAGGTGAAACTGACTGTGATGAAACTCACTGCATGCATTGCTCCAAGGCTAGGGACAGACATTACACATAAACCAGTTTAAATGATCAGAAACTGGTTTAAACCTGTAACAGAACAGACATTCAGTGCACATAAACCAATTTGAAAATGGCTGAAACCGGTTTGAGATAAACCTGGTTGAATGTAGTATCAGACTTGACTGATTTGGGCAAACCGGTTTATGCAATGTCTGTCCCAGACCCACGCTCTCTGGGCTGGGCAGGGCTCTCTGTTCCTGGCTGGAGCTCCAGCAGAGATAGCAGGCACCTGGTTTCCCCTTGCCCCCCTCCTCCCCTCTCCCACAGCACAGACCCTAGCCAGCATGTGGTATGCTAGCTAATGCTGAGAGGTGTCTGTGTAAGGCAAACAGAACAAAGGCACACAGGGACAGCTTTTGCTTAGGGCAGGGGTGAGCAATTATTTTGGGCGAAGGGCCGCTTACTGAGTTTTGGCAAGCCATTGAGGGCCACATGACAGGCAGCCAGGGGCAGATTATTAATTTTCAAAATTTTTAGGGGCCCTGCAGGCCAGATAGAATGGCCTGGTGGGCTGCATTCGGCTCGCGGGCTGCATTTTGCCCATGCCTGGCTTAGGACCTTTTGGAGCTAATCAACAGGTCAGCTGGTAATGTCATTCCATTCCTTCCTTAGAAAAAGTTGTTTAAGAAGAGCTTGAACTAATGAGAGTGGCTTTTGTTTTGTTGATGGGCTGATAAATGCTGTGTCATCAACTCCCTGCTGGGCTGGTCAGGAGCAGCAAGTCAGGGGCAGCAGGGTGGGGGGGGGGAGGGGCGGGGAGACTCCTCCCTAATCAGAGCATCCTTTCAGGGCCTGGCCATGACATCCCTCAGTTCAGCAGTATGGAAGGGAAGGGAGGACTGCTTTAGCAACTCCCGGCACTGCAGGCATGTGCCTCAGTCCAGAGAGGATGTCTGTGTGGTTACAAACTGGTTTAGCCTACCAAGGTTAGACTAACCTGCAAAGATTGAATCAATTCAGGCTCAGGCTTTTTGAATGGCTGTCCCTAGCCCAATAGTGTAACTAAGGGCACTTGGGGAAAGGGGGTGCAAAAGTAGCAGCTGCTGCCACTGCCCTCTTGGCCATTATGATGCCAGCGCCAGCACCAGCATCTGGGCTGCAGCTGCCAGCCTGTATGCCACCACCTCCCAGGGCACAGAGCTGTCCAGTGACATCTCTGTATTAGCCTGTCAAATGAACTAAAGAAACCCATTGGGAATGGAAAAAAAAATCGCTTCTTTTTCCATTGTAGTAACTTTAGGTGTAACTTGCAATGAGAGCAGGTAAAAAGAAATGCAGAAACATGTGAATTTTATATGGAGGGGCTCCCTTGAACAAACTTGTTCAAATCCATGCTTGTTTTTATATTTTATTTTTAGCAACACCACCTGGCCTGAGACAGAAAGAGCACAGTCCTGGATGTGAGTGTATGTTTATGAGGGAGTAGCTGGGGACCGTGTGCTTATGGGTTTGCCTTATTCATACAGAACCTTTCAGTATTTTTAATAGATGACTGCTGGACTACAAAAGCCTGATTGGCTTTGTCTTTGTAATGGACTATGTTTTATTAACTGATGACTGGCTCATATAGAGGCAGCAGAAAAGACAGGGTGTCAGGAACAGGCAGCTCAAGTGGATGGCTATATTTTGGACAAAAGCAGCACCTGCAAAAAGCAGCATTAATCCTATCTATCTCTGTGTCCAGGGACCAGGGCAGATGTCTGTGGTTAAATGTACCATGGTGCAATCAGAAAGCAGCCTGTGCTGAAGTGCTGACTCAGAGAGCAGAGCTCTCAGCCGAGCGGAGTCCATTCTGCATTGGCAAGTCATTGAACCTGTGATCTCGGCTTGCTATAGTCAGGCAGGGAAATAGGGCGTCTGCTTCTCTGTGCCACGGCTTAAATAAAATGCATTTCCCTTCCCCCACTGTCCTCTGAAGTAAACACCCGTGGTTATGCAATAAGGTCTTACTGCTCTGAAAATAATAGAAATGCTTATGTGGCAAACAAAGAGAATGCTGCCTAATGGTCAGAACAAAGACTTGGGAGGCAGAACAATTAGCTCTTGGGCTAATTATCTAGTGGTTAAGGGGAAAGGGAGACAGGACTTCTGAGTTCTATTCCTGGGCACTGGAGGGAAGTGGCTGGTAGTTACAGATCACGTTTTTCTCTGCCATATCTTCTTCCTCTGGATAAGGGGTGCACGTATTTGTTAACAAAGCCGGTGTTGCCAACTCCCCAAATATTCTTGTGAATTCTGATATATTTTCTGTTTTTATTAAAATCTCCAAATTAGGTGACAACATAAGAGACAACAAATTCAGAGGCCCTGGAAGAATGTATAGGGGAGTCTGTGTTTCTGTAGACCCAGGCCCCTCAGTCCCTATTCAAGGAAATGCTCACAACCAACCAATTCATTTTTAAAGTTCAAATGGGAAGTGGTTTCTTTCCATTCCTGAACTGAACCCCTTAAGGATTTGAAAGGGGGAGAGAGAGGGAAAGAGAAACAGAGAGAAAGAGGAATGGGGAGAGAGAGAAAGAGGCAGAGGTACACTAACCTTCTTTGGTGGTAAGCCGAGAGGAGGCCTCTGTGTGGGCTGGAGTGTTGTAGACCAGCAATGAGCTACCTGCAAGGACAAGAAAGGACATTATTGTAATATTAATTCAGTTTATTCTAGGGAGAAGGGAAGGGAGGTATGGGTAAGAGGCTGTTATCACCAGGAAGTAAGGATCCCATTCTCTAAAGAGCTTGGCATGTTGGTTGCTCAGTAGTGCTGAGCTCTTTTGAAAATCTGGTGGTTGTGTTACACTAGGTGCTGTTGGGTGCTAAGAATTGACAGATGAGCCCCTCACTTAGGTATCTAAATGAAAGCTAAGCTCTTTGGGAAATCAGGCCCTAAGACTCTAGGAAAACCTCTAGGAAAACAACAAACAATCTGGTCTCATATCAGTTTGTGTATGGAATTGTTCCTAGTGGGTGACAGGGCTTACCGGCTCTGCTACTAACACTGCCACACTACTCCTTTTTGTGGCTAGGTTTTCCCCTCTAAAAAATTGGGGTAGTAATTAGGGGTGGCTCAAAACAGATTCTCACTTGCAGTGTTCTGGTGCTTCTGGTTTGTTTGCCTGGTAGAAAAACTTACCTAGAGTCATGTGTACAGACATTTGAACACTGCAGGCATCAAAAGTGGAAAGCCTGCAGTGCTGACACTGCAGCTGGGGTGGGGGAAGAGGGGGAAGGGTCGGGGGAACCGTGCACACATTTTGGTGTCTCCCTTAGTCTGCCTGGTGACAGATGCTCCCTGCTGGAGCAGCAGAGTTCAGCAAGAAACACACTATGTCCCTGGAGAAGTGAGCGGCGGGATGTTGAAGGATTATGTTCTCTTCTGGGAGAAGCCACAGAATGTACAGATTTGTTTTCCCAGGAGAAAAACTCCTGGGAGTGATTTAAACCTGGTTGTTCCCATGTTAGTTTTCTCTTGGAGCAGCCACTTTTATTGTGGAAGAAAAAGCCTGAATATCTGTACACTCATGATTTATCCTGGGAGAACAGCAACTCCCAAAGGCGAACCTGAATGTCTCTACAAGGCCCAGGTATACAAAAATGTGGCGGCGGGGGTGTGTGGAGGCGGTTAACATTGTGTTCCCAAGCATTGATCAATTAACCCGCACAATCCTCCAGAGAGGCATTGTAGTTTAAGGCATTTGGTGATGATAAAACTGAGGCAAGGTGAGACTATGCTGTCTGCCAATGGTCATATATCAAATCAGTGTCAAAATGAGGACCCAAATGCAGGTGTCCTGCATCCTTGTCCTGCTTTTAACTGCAAGTTTATTCCCTCCAGTGTAAACATGAAAAACACAGCCCATAAATCAATGTCCTGTTGAATATCTTACTGTCTTAATGAGACTTTCATATTGACTTAAATACTGCATGCATGCATGCAGATACATACACATGGACAAACACTGCCTTTTGCCCAAATTCTTTGGTGTTATTCCTCTTGAAGAAAGGGGACTGGGACTCAGGAGACTGAGGATTTAGTCCCTACTCTGTGACCAACACTGGGCATGCAACTTAGGAAGGATACTATTGTAATATTAATATATTAATATTAATTCAGGGGTGAGCAACCTTTCAGCAAGAACAAGCAGCAAAGCTTGGTGGAAAGAAGGGTGGAAAACACCATAGCTGATTCCACTGTCACTGAATTGCTGATAAATGTCCCATATCTGTGGGCTAGATAAAATTCCTCAGTCCGCTGGATCTGGCCTATGGGCCATAGACTGCCCACCCCTGTCTTAGAACAAAGTCTTCAAAACTATTCAGTGAGCAATGAGGGCCACCAAGCAGACTGTGTTTCCACTATGGATGGGGTTAGTGGTACAGACAGACCAGACTTTGCCACATTTATGCCAAGCTATTTTGTTCTTGAACTAGCTCCTTTAATTTCAGCATAGATTACTGCAAGTAAGGCACTGCTCCCCATAAGGGGGTACTAAATTAGCTTCTTTAAACCTGATCTGTTGCACAGATTTTCTTCAGTGACCATTAAAACAAAAGTTTTCTGTATGTGGCATAACTAGTTGAGTGGATGAGGGTTCAGGGAATTTCCTTGCTGGCTTGGCTTAGCTATTAACCTGCTGCATAATTTAGGGCAGTTCTATTATTCTATTTTTCCTCTTGATATTGTAAGCTCTTTGCACCTGGAACTGTCTCTTTAAAAAGATCCCAAGAAGCCCTGGGTCTTTTCCTGGCTTTGCCACAGCCCTGCATAATGCTCTTGAGCACGTCACATCACTTATCTGTGTCTTGTGCAAAATTGGGTATAAAGACACTCACCCCTTTTGCAAAGTGTTTTGAGTTGTACTGATGAAAAGTACTAGATAAGAGCTATAATGTACAGCACCTATATACATTATAGGGTCAGGTCGTTTGCTACATTTGGGATCAGGAAGGAATTTTACCCCATGGTTAAAGAAGGGACTTAAAGAATGGGCTGTAGGGGGTTTTGCCTTCCTCTATGGTGGGGAGCGCGGTCTTCTTCCTTGGATCTCCTGTGTGTATTTTAACAAACTACTTCCTATCCTTGCAGTGGCAGGCACTGACAGTGCCCTTACTTCTCAGCTTCACCTCTGGCCAGTTAGGGTGTTTTCAGGCATTGTGCATAAAAGGGTTTCAGGTCCGGCAGCTGCACAAAAGAGTTGTTTGTGCAGTTTTGTTTGGAATAGGCTAGACAGACACTCGTCCAGGATGGTATAGTCAGAGACGATCCTGCCCTGAGCAGGGGGTTGGACTAGATGACCTCCTGAGGTCCTTTCCAACCCTACTTTTCTATGGCTATGATTCTTTCTCTCTCTTCTTCCTCTGCGTGTGTGTGTGTATGTTAAGAACACACAACAGAAGCTGCTGAAACTGCAATAATAAAAATAGGCTAGGAAGAGGCTCTTAGTTTATCCACAGCAGATTGCTCCCCTTTTTTTTAGCAGTGATAGAGGCATTTCCAGCTTAACACAAATATTAGACATGATACAAGCTGCAAAATCCAAATCTGAGCGTTCCAAAGTTAACAGCCAGGTTTGGGGGCTGACAGTTGCCCAAGGCTGACTGGGTCCCAAAATCCCCCACTCTGGAAGTGTTGTGTTGCATTTTTAGTTCAGATCTTTTTTTTCTTCAAGTCCTTTCTCTAAGCAAATCTCTTGGAGCCGTAAGTGCATTACAGGCCATGATAAAAAGCACATGACAGACGGAAGGATTTATGTTTCAAGCCGTTGACATTTTAGGGTTCCCTAGTGGGAACACCACTCTTTAAGCATTTTGCTCTGGTCCCTCTGTGAATTCCAGTGGAAACAGGAGAAGGGGCCCCAGGAGCTCTTGAAAGCCAGCATGTAATACACATTTCATGGCTGTCTAGTTACAGGTATTTACCCTGCGCACTCTTTGGGGGTCATTTTTCAGTGCATCTCTTTGAAGAAGTTTCCACTCCAAAGGCTGGGGGTGACATTCTTAACAGGACCAGGGGCTGTTTGTGGTGATGGCTGATGTCATGAAATGGAGCCAGGAGACTTCCTGCTTGGGTGGAAATGCCCAAGATGTGTTCGAACAAAATCTTCCCACTACTCATGTGTATGCATCCCTTTATTCTGGGGGCTTGTCATATATATGTAGGTCCAAGAATACAGCTATACCTTAGCAGCCAGCAAACACCTTGGCAGAGAATTCTGTAATGTGCATGGCTTCTGTCCCCAGCTCGGTATCTGGAGTATGTATAGCCTTGTCCTGGTTTCTCTTGCATGCAGTCAAGCACTGACTCTGATTAGGGTCTCCTGAGCATGGCAGCAGGCAGCATCTACCTCTCTTTGTTCCAATGATCCAGACCCCAGTGGACCTCACCTTGCCCCTAAAAGCATTGCCACAGTGGCATGTGAATGCGTCTCACATTCCCGCTAGGAGAAATGCAAGCTCAAATAGTTGAATGCAGAGAGCACTAGCCACTAGGGATGCTGGCACAGATCAGCCCTGTGTGTCACAGATTTTTTCCCCCATCCCAAACACTGATAAACCCAGCCTGTGCCTAAAGCCTTTAGATATTAACAGAAAGGCCACTAGCAGCTTGAAAACATCATCTCTTCTGTCATGACTAGGTGATGAATGCTACTGGACACAGCACAGCAGGGAAGTTTGGAGAGCCCTGGATGGATAGCTGAGCAAATTGAGGGGAACAGAACAACTTGAAACAAGGCGCAGTCACTGCAATGAGGGGTGCAAGAGAAACACCACAAGGGATCAGACTGGTGGCCTCTGGCTGCTGTCTGAGAAATGCTATTGCTTTGTCCCCCTTGTTTAAATCTATATGTGCTGGTTTCTGGTTCCAATATTTGTTTCACAGCTATCAGGGGTGAACTCCCCTGCACCACCACTGCCACCACCAGCCTTTCATTTTCAGGTTTATTTGAATAAATCCCGAATACAAAGCACAGCCTAGCTTGCCCCAGCCAGACAGGGAAGTGCTGGGGAATTCAGAAACAGCTTCCTATGACTAAACAGGCTGCAAATGCTGGTTGTTCAGATTGGCGGAGTGAGGGGAAAAAATAGCATTGAATAAGATTGTAAGACCAACCTACAGCTACTTGATGCTCAAAAATGCAGGCTAAGCCACTGAAAAGGACGGAGCCTCCTCCAGTTTAATTGCTAAATATTCTCACCTTTGCCCGACAGTCTGAGGTTTCTGGTGGGAACACCACAGAAAAGGAAATGTGTTTCCTATTAAGGTTTTAAATGAAGAGGGCCCAATCTTGCAGCCCTTGCTTCATTCATCCTCCAGCAAAATTCTCATCATGACAGAGTGTTGTATTATCATCGTACGCCTTCGCTCGAGTCAAAAGAACTTAGACAAAGCCAGTGTTTTATAAAGATTTGGGCCGTAGACAGGACTAGAGTACTGTGCTGTAATTCCCAAATACTCCATCTTATCAGAAGAAATGTACAGTGTTTGGGGTGTTTTCTGATATAGAATTACTTTGACAAGGGGATATGGAGAGGGAATGACAGAGGGAGCTTTCATTACAGATCCATCCCTTAAAAGAGAGCTTATTTTACAGAGCTGCTATGGCAGGAGACCCCAATCCCATGATCTTAGAGTTCATTTAACCTGAAATGCATTTGTAGCTGTCTTCCCAAGAGTGTGTTCTAGCTCATTTTCTTGCCAATACAGCCCCCTGACTTCCTGAAGGCTGTGGGTGCCCCCTGATCAATTTACAGGATTGGGGTTCTGCTGATTTTAGAACCAAAGTTTTGTTTGGCTTTATTATAGTGATCAAAACCACAGACGGTTCATCAGCCTCTAAACCTTAAACACGGTCCGATTCTCTTCTTTTCGCCCGTTTGCAGAAACCACGCACAACCTGCCCCAGTGACGACAGAGGAAAGGATGGGAGGTGACAGTTCAGGCTTCTTTTGAAGTTCATCCCAAACATAGCATGAAAACATCCAAATCTTACTTCCCACAGCTGGCTGGCCATAGAGAGAGGCTTTACCAGGCAGGCTGTGCCTGAGAGAGATACCAGCACAGTGGTCAGCCCAGTTTGGAGACTGACGGGAGAACGCATGGGGAGTGCAAAAGGGTTGGGGTGATGATAGGTTAAGTCTAATCTTTATCATTCCAGGAAGCGGCTGCAAGAAATGCTTGAGGGTAATGATCTCTTAGGGGGAATGAGTGGTCTGTGTCCCAGGAAAACCAGCGAGGGATGGAGAAGGCTTAGAGAAATAGGGAGGGATGAGCCACTTCAGATATCAGCTTACAGTACAAAGCAGTGATCAAGGTCTGCAAGCTCCTAAAGCTCAAAGGATTTGGTTTAGTCCAGGAGCCAACTGACCAGTTCAGGTCTAGATCCAGGCTCTCCCCAACGAAGGAGTTGTTGCGATGTGGGTTTAGTTTAGGCCCATCTGACTCAAGACAAAACTAGAAC
The DNA here is from genome assembly GCF_000455745.1 of Alligator sinensis. Lineage (NCBI taxonomy): Eukaryota > Metazoa > Chordata > Crocodylia > Alligatoridae > Alligator > Alligator sinensis. Next base: position 346,201 of record NW_005841989.1, read on the forward strand.
TTTTCTGAAGTCTGATGGATGTTGCCTATTCATGCCTACCTCTAATTTTTGGCCCTCTGGGTGCTTTCCTGGTCTGGGAACAGATGTGTTGATATATGACACTGCATAGGCTCTCCCATTATACTTTCAACCTGACCAGACCCAGGAAGCAATGACAAATTTTCAAGAAAATCTGTTCTCAAGCACAGGTGGATCTGAATTTGTCAAAGAGGTTTGGAGAGCTTGGATTAGCTTTGTCTACCTCACCAAAAACAACCCCGATCCTGGGATTCTCCCATCACCCTGAAACAGCCTCCCCACCTGTAGAGGCCAGACACCTTGGGTGGGACGGGACTCCCTCAAAGTGCTCTTCTGAGCTCTCTTCTGCCTGGGTCTCAGCAGGATGGAGACCGCTCTGTAACTCTCTTCCCACTATGAACGGTCAGATCTACATCAGCCTGTAATTTTCCAACTCCCCAAGGGTCTCCTATATTTTGGTGCCATCATGTCCTCCGCCTCCATCAGTAACAGAGCCATCGCCTCTGAAACAAATAAGCCCAGAAAAGGAAAAACCGACCATCTCCCCTGACTCTTGAGCTCAGAGGCTCAGCACTAAACATCCGCTGGAAATCAGTCTGGAAAAACAATAAACTCCCTTCGAAGGCGTTACTCCACCAGGGAGTTACCCAGCAATCCAGAAACCAGACTGTCATTAGGCGGACACAGGAACAGCTGTGCAGAAAGGAATTCTCTCCAGAAGCCTGCCCGACCTACACGCAGACAGGAGCCTGCCTAACAAGAGCAGTGCTCGCAGGACTTGTTAGAACAGTTCAAAGGGGCTGGACGGAGCGAAAGCTCCAGTTGTAAAATCAGAGTTGGAGTCTAGGGATCAGGTTCTGCTCTCCGTTCCACCCTGTACATCTGAAGGAACTCATACCCGGGATCCAACAAAGTCACTCTGGGTTTGTGGCAGTGTAACTGGGATGAAACCATCTAGTTCAGCGGTGCTTAACCTTTTGGCTTTCCAGGCCACATGAGTGACACAGAGCTGGTCTGCAGGCCAGATCAGATCCTGTGCTGCCCCTGTGCCTTGGGATCTAGCCCCACAACTCTATGCCACCTTTGCATGCCCGGATTTGGCTCTGGGGCCTCACATCACCTCCACCCAGCTCTGCACGCCAGGATTGGGGCCCCATAGGCCAGATTACATGTAACTGGGAGCCATATTTAATCTGTGGGCCAGGGATTGAGCACTTCTGATCTTGTCTGTTCTTGCCGCAGACTATGATATTGTTGTGATGATTATGCACTTGTATTGCAGTGGCTCTGAAAGGCTGCAGCTGAAATTAAAGTCCCGTTGGGCTAGCCCCATGCAAAACTCATATTTAGGGAGTCACTACCTCAAAGAGTTTGCAGTCTCAATAGACACGAAAGATATAGGAAGAGAGGCAGGGAGGAGAAATTGTATCCCCATTATGCAGAGCAGAAAACGAAGGCACAGAGAAATAAAGGCTGCTTACAGATGCCAACCTCCCCCGACCCAAACCCACTCCCCCAGCAGATCCCATGTAAGCTCAGCATGCCCCCACTCCAAACCCAGTGCATGCCCAGAAGAGGCATCACGTTAGTTTGACCTGGCTCGCCCAATGTCTGCATAGATTGGGCACTTCAATGGGGCTTTTTGATGCGTTTATTTAAGAGCTGACCAAGAAACTCCATTGAAGCTCCTAATCTATACAGACGTTGAAGAGCCAGGTCAAACTAACAAGCTTCCTCTTCCAGTATAGCGCCATGTTTTGTTTTGTTGCACCCAAAGTGATTTATTTCAGGATCATTCAGAAGTCTTTAGAAGAGGTATCATCCCAGCTCCCTCACAACCCAGTTCTTCAGTACAGTAACCTAAGTCAAGAACAAAATTCCTCTAATTTTGTTGCTACTCTAGTATACATTTCTCAAGTGGTGAGACTCCTATTGTTTCCCCTTTAAGATGACTGTATAGTCAGATACCTGTTCCATCCATGCTGAATAGCCATCCTCTGGGTCTATAGAGATCACCCACTGGTACTTGTAGCCAAGCACACACACAATCACAGTATACTGCACAGAGGACATATTTCTAAACAACTGTGAATTCCCTGCTTGCACAAAGTGCCAGGTAGCTGCCTGTGGAGCAAGATGTGGTCTATCTACAGAGCAGGAGGGCAAGCTTCCCTCCTTCCACAACATGACTCAAAAATGGGACCTGCGCTTTCACTCTCTAACCATACACCGCCCCAAACTCACCCAGTCTTGCCAAAAAAGTTTGGGAAGCTCCTAGAGACCCACCCAAATTGCAACCCAGCAAGCTGTGCTCAGTATGGAGTCCAATGAAGATCTAAGCAGAGCTGCTGCTTTACAGCATAACCCCGTGCATAAAAGTGCAACTCCTGCTAAAATCAGGTGCATTGTCACCCCCACCCCCCGATACACCAGGACTGAAGTCAGCCAACACAGCCTTATAAGCAAGACTCAAGGATTCGTGCAGGGGGCAGAGCTGCAGCTTCCCATCACTCAGTCTCCATCTCCACAGTGTGCCCTTCATGGATGAAAATGTTCCTCGTTTGGAATCAGGTCAGAGGAATGAAACCTCCCTGCCCATTTTGACAATTCAACAGCAAATAGCAATTCAGAAGCCAGCCTAGTTCTTTTATGCTCATTTTCCATTTACATCCCAGCTTTATGAACAAGAGCACTCAAAAAAAGGGGGAATGTTCCATTTGCATATTTATCTCAGGAGAGTTTTAAATCATTTATGGCTGTAAAATGTGCAATTTGCACTGCTTCTGCAAGCCAGGCTCTGTTTGCACACCCAAGTGGCAGCAGTTTCACTAAAGCTGCTTTTTTAAGCAGCTTTAGTGAAATTATTTTTAATTTCCTTTAAAAAGGCATGACTGTGTAGAGCTCCAGAGCAATTTGTCTGTTCATTTGTGACACCTTTGGGATGAGCTGTAGACCAAGAGCTGGTTGCTGATGAAATCTGAAAATGATTTGGGATAAATCTGAGAATTTTGTAATCGTCTGTGGGATTTGTAGAAGCTCCCACTAACGATGTGCTTCTGCTCCCATAGGTTCAACTCCCATTGATTTCAATGGTGGCAGAGTTCGACCAATGTTAAGCGCTTTTGAAAATGCCACTCTACATATTGTACTGCATTGCCTGACGGCATAATTGCATTAGCCACATATGAGATGTCAATCACCCTCTCTGTAGTATATACGAGTTATAAACCACTGATTCTCTAGGTAGAAGAGTGCACCGTTCTCTCTCCCACACCACACCTTCTCCCAGTCTTTCTTTCCTCAGATCCCATGAAATGGTTCCAGTTGAAGATATTAACTCTAGTCTACACGGTGGAAGGAAGGAGAAGAATTAAGGAATGCAAAGCATGAAGCAGACTAGTAAACTAGTGAGTCAAGAGCATGCCAGATCTAAGATACCATCTTACAGGCTATGAGCCCAATCTTATTCCACACGTAGTCAGACAGAGCTTGTTTCTCAATGGTCTCCTCAGCTTGCTCTAGAAGCTATGTAGATGTAGCCATTTTCTACTATTACCATCACAACTGAACACATCACAGTGCAATTAACCTTATCGTTCCTCTGTAAGGAAGGAAAAAAATGGCTTTTGCTTAGCAGAAGGCACAGAGAGACAAAGACCTCGATCAAGGTCACACATAGGAAGCTCCTGAACCCAGCTCTCCCATGTTCATTGCTTAGCCACTGAACTATTGTTTCTCTCTGGTGTGAGGCTGCAGCTCCTTTCCAGGTAGAGCCAAGCAGGCTTTCCATGATCCTGGCCTTAGGAGCTTGCTAGAGCAAAAGGGGCTATTAATACCTTCCCTGGTATTGTGCTGGGACAGTAGGACAAAGAGGTTTAACAAAACCCTGCTACCTTTGAACACAAGGTCACTGACACTGTGCCTCCCCTGAACAAACCGAATCAGCGAACAGATCTCTTGTATTGTATTCTTCAACAAAGGGTCCATAGGAACAGAGGACTCATCCAGCTAGATTAGCATATACCAGGCATTTGAGAGGAAAATGCAAAATTATGGACTAAACTGCATGTGACCGTAGGTGTATATTTTTATCACATAAACATGAATGTTCTTATGAGCTGTAAAAATGTTTTATTTATTGAATCCTACCAGGTTCTTCATCTCAGTGAAATCGTATGTAAAATCCACAGGCTATGTACTTGGTATATAGCATACACTTAGTGTATAATAATATTTTATTTGATCGCTTTAAATTACCCTTCTCACTTGCTCAACTTTATTCTCTTCTCAGTTTGCTCTCTCTTTCTTCACTTCTTCCCCTTCTCCTCTGCCTCTGTCTATCCCACCCATGAGGTTACACCAACAACAGAGCACACAAGGGCAACACTTACTTTCCCTGAGGTAACTGAGGTGAGACAACAGGACTTCTGTGTTGTACTGGGAGGTTGTTCGGAGGAAATCCTCCTTGTTCATTTTGCACAGTTCCTTGCCGTCCATGTTCTGGAAGAGGGATGTGTCTATCTCCAGTAATCCATACTCCTTAATAGCCCATTCTAGCCACTGGCGCACGTGTTCCTGGGTCCACAAGGTGGGATCTAGCAGAAAAAACACAGAATAGGTCAACATCAAACACAAAAGGATGCATTTCCACCTGGGAGAAATTTTACACTCTTTGCACTCTCCTATGCACGCGTGCCTGAAAGGGCGCATGTGCCTGAAAGCTTGCAAATAAAGAACTTGTTTGCAAGTATCTAGTTGGTCTAATAAAAGAAACACCGCCCCAAGAGTTGTGATTACTTTTGTCTGCAGACCAACACGGCTACAACCTGTACCCCTTCAGCTTCTTCCAGCATTATCACATTATCAGTCACTCAATCAGCCCATTAATAATATCCATTTTTACACAATAAAACATATTCAGTCTGCAAATTCCCAGAGTACTTTGTAAAGATGTGCAATTATTAGCTTCATTTATACAGGTAGGGAAAATGAGACACAGATGTTGATATAGGGATTTAAAGGCAGAGTCAGGAACAGAATCCAGTTCAGCTGATAGCTTGTCTGATCCCTTAGCCCCTCAGCCACCCTTAGTAATACCTGAGTTATGACTTTTTATTTCTTTAAAAAGGCTTCCAAGAAGTGAAACCTCCCTCCGAAGAGATGTACAAGCCACCCCGTCTGGTCCCTCTACATTGCACTGTCCTATCAGGGTTTCTGAAGCCAGCCAGCCTGTCCCAAGAGCATTGAAAACTCCCAGCAAACAGCTTTTTCAGCTTTGAGAAGTGTGATATTTATGGTCAGTGAAAGATCTCTGAAAAAATTACTGGATCTGTTGGCTAGATATCTCTGAGTCATATTTGCCGACTCTGCTGACAAGAGCAAGTTTTTATCCCTGTTAGCACTGTTAAAATCAATGTGGCTACGGAGGGGACGGGGGGAAGTCCTACATCATTATGAATTGTCTGCCAAGTCCCAGGTGCAGAATCCTGACTGCCGCTGACGGTGTAAGACGTAGGTTGAACCTGGCTGGAGTCTCAAACCCCCCCAATAACTGTTTGCTGCAGCAGTAGTTAAAAAAAAGATACCATCCTCTGAGTTTTAAGATGAATGTGCGGGATCAGAAAGTCCCAGTGAAAATTAAATGTGCCAAACTGTGATATTAGTTTTACAGAGTCATTTTCAGAGCGTATCTACACTTTCAGATGTTTCCTGTTCTATTTTTCTCATGTCTCCTGTCTAAAAATTAAGCCACAAACTAGGTTGCCTTGTAAGATTACTGGTGTTTGGAGATGTGTATGAACCAAGAGTCCACGACTCTACGGTCCACGTGCCTGAATTTGGGGAAGTTTGGAACAGGACTTAGCCTTCAGATCAGGTTTCTCCGTTTAGGATAGATCCTAGTATTCAGATACACCAGGGCTTTTGAGCAGTCAGGCTCTAGATCAAAGCTCTCCCTCCAATGCCATCTTCAGCAGAGGAACTCTACTTTTCATGAGGTTCAAAATCCCTCAAGTATCAACGTTTCCTGCTACTTCAATTTCTGATGCACACAGGAGGAGGATGTTCGAAGGTATAGGATAAAAAAACCATTGCCCAGAATGAGGGACATAGATAAGGGATACTTGGCAGAGTTTAGTAGGTGGGTTGGCTGCCATCCTTCTGCTATCCAAGGATCCCTTTATACAGACGGCGTAATCCAATAAAGACATCTGCAACGTGGCTGCTGTGTATCAATGGTCAGTGTGAAATAGCACAAGAAAATCACAGCAGGGAATGCTAGAAAGTGATAGTGAGATTTTCCTATCTAGTTGTTACTAATACCCACACTGTTTAAAACTGAACTTCAATCCTAGAACTTCTTCTTTGTGTAGTATTAACTTTCAGCACAATTAAAGTGCCCTGAGAAGTTGCACTTTTTTTTTTTTAATATCTGCATTCTGGTTATTTTCACGTTCAGCTTCTCATGCACTGATGCAAATGTGGTGTACTTGGGTACAAAATCAAAAGAGAATGTCAACTGATATCCTTTTAAAAAATGATGGACAGTTATTTTTCCTAAGTTCTGAAAAAAACCCTGTATTTAGGGCCCAGGGTAAACTTGATGTCTTAAATAAAAAATTTCTGAAACTCAGGCAGGTTTATTCAGAGGTTTGGGAGAAGAGGCTAAATAATTCAGTTGCTTCCTGTTTCACCCACTCTGGCCCATCTGTCTCCATTAAAGACATCAAGCTTCAGTATCAAATACTAGCAGAAAACTGTCTTCATGACACATTACTCCAAGTTTACTAGCATTACTGCTTTACACCTTACGTGATATTATTTTTGCCTGTCTCCACTCCAGTGTGCTATAAATCTTTACTCTGTGTTGGGTTAAGATCTTACAAATGTACTTCTTGGATGAATTAAGCTACAGCTCTTCCAATCAGAAATCTGGGCTGATTATGAACTAGGCATATCATTTATATCTGTCTTCCAAAGGCCTGAATAAAATCACAGCCATTTCACAGGTGTCTTATAGTTTTGATTTGTGGATGTTCACAAGTGGAAGATCTCCACTTTCACTTTCTGGCCAAAGGAGGAGACATGAAACTACCTCTTCCTTGAAAAGTTATGGACATTTTCCTCCCATTTTCACCCTCACTAAAGCTCTTATCCACAGTTTTTGGGGGGGTTGGTTTTTTGTGGGGGAAGAGGCTAGGGGAGAGGGAATGGCATAATTCCCAGATAGCTGGCTAACAGCCATTATAATGTACCCTACTTAACTACTTTTCAGTGGCCTTCTCTGTATCAGATCACGCCTATCCACTCTATACCACTGCTGAAAACATGCGGCCTCCTGTTACTCCGATTGGATCATTTTCCCCTCTAAGGGTGAAGCCCCACGCAGAGGACTTAAAAGGAACCTTAAGCCCAGGGCTGAATTTCATCTTCGGCCTTGTTTTGGCTTCTTCTCATTCAGTTCGAGCTTTATGTCCTCAGTCTAAATGGCAAACAAATGCTTGGGAATTGTCATCTGGTCAGAGTCAGTTCACGATCAGAAAACAGAGCTGCATTCCACAAGCACATTTCTTTCTGCCATTAGTTCATCCAGCTCGAGTCAGCTGTATCTTTCCACACACAGGGTAAAATTCGGGCCTCTTGGAAATCAGTGGAATTTCTGTCAGTGATTTTAGTGGAGCCAGGAGTTTGCTTCATTGGAAAGTTCCTATGCAAAGACACTTGCACCCAAGACCTTTATCAATGCTGCAGGGAAAAGACACCCTCTCCTTCCAAACTTACACGATATGTACCACAAAGATTCCCAGCCCTTGATCCTCGAAGTAGATTTAGTGTGTCCTGCTATATATGGATAGTCACTGGATAAGAGATAATGGAAAATCTTCCTAAGGAATTATTGTGGGATGGAAAATTTAATATCTGGAAAATTGAAATGTCCTGATTTTCCATTGAGAAAATCAAAACCAGAGTTTACTTTGAGCCTGCCCAGCATTAAAGTGCCCCTGTGTGCTGCAGAGCCCCATGCAAGTGACAGCTTCAGTGTTTCATATGCCCGTCTTCTCCTCTGAATTGGGCTCTGTGGCCAGGCTCTCTCTTAGGCTGCATTGTGTTTTCTCCTTTGCATGAGCTGCGTGATGTAACCCAGCAGAATTCCAGGAAAATTTCAATATCTCAATGTTTCCTTCCAACTTGGGGTGAAAACGAATATGAAAATCTTGGAATTTCCAACAGTGCAAAAATTCTGATTGTGCACAGCTCTGTGCGCCTACTGCAACTCACCAAAGAACAGATTTTCTACGCACCCATCCCTACTAAATCAAAGATTTACGATGCTTGAAGGAAATTAAAATACAAATAGTTTGATTCCAATGGTACCTGCTGGGACGATGACTCTCCTCTCATTGGTGGTCATGTTAGGGGGAGGGCCGTTCTTTTCATCCATGTAGGTGCTGTAACTCATCGGGTTGGACTCTGTCCCAGTGCCCACCAGCTTGCTGCATTTGTTAACGCTACAATCTACTGGGGACTCCCTGAAAGATAAAGGAAACATGTTTCATCAAGTTTGTCATTGCTGAGCCTGCATCCCTGCTCTAGGAAAATAGGTGCTGTGCTACAGAAATGGCAGTAAAGGATGAGAAGTATGCTGGAGTTTAGAAAAAGGAGAAAGAGCTATATAGTATCTTGTACATGTACATTGCCAGTCACATAAGATCATAGGAAATTAGGGCTGGAAGGGATCTCACAAGGTCATCTAGTCCAGCCCCCTGCTCAAGGTAGGATGATCCCTGACTAAACCATCCCAACCAAGTGTCTGTCCAAGCTGCTCTTGAAAACGTCCAAGGATGGAGATTCCACAATTTACCTAGGTCACCTCTTCCAGTGCTGCTTGACCACCCTCAAAGTCAGGAAGTTCCTCCTGATCTCCAACCTAAATTTCTCCTGCTGCAGCTTGAGGCCCTTGTTCCTAATCCTGTTCCTTAACGCCACATGCAAAAGCCCATGTCTATCCTCTCTGTAACCACCCTTCAGGTTTTTGAAGACTCTTATCAAATCTCTTCTCCAGACTAAATAACCCTTGTCCGTTCAACCTTTCCTTGTAAGTCTTTCTTCACAGGCCCCTAATTATTTTTGTTGCTCTCTGCTGGACCCTTTCTAAACTGTCCACATCCTTCCTGACAGGTGGGGCCCAAAACTGGATTCCCAAGATGGACTGCAATTGGTAAGCCTCATGACAAAGTTTGTTAACTATCCAGCTGTTTGAAATATAGATATAAGAAGGGCTGATTTTAAAGAGTGTGAAGCCCCACAAATTCCCACTAAAATCCAGGGGTTTGGGTTGTAGCCGTGTTGGTCTAAGGACATAGGCAGACAAGGTTCCTTGGGTGAATTTGATATCTTTTATTAGACCAACCCAAATGGTTGGAGAATAGTTATTAAGCAAGCTTTCAGGTTCAAAAACCCTTCGTCAGGCTAAGGAAGCTTCAGCAGTTGGTGTGTGCTCTTCCAGGGCACCTAACAGGGGCTCAGTGCCTCTAAGAAACCCGGGCTCCTATACAGGGAGGCTGGTCCAACACACTGTAATTACAGTGATTACTTGATTAATCGATTCATTGAGTCTGCAGAAGCGTGGTAATTACCACGCTCCAGCAGACTCCAGCGTAATATGTATCAGAGTCCCTCTGCTGAAAAATGGCAGTGGGGCACTTTAAAATAAAGCTGGTTCGATGAGTCCCACCACCATTTTTCAGTGCGGGGACACTGATATACGTGATGCTCTGGGGGGCTTTTAATTAGTGCTGTTCTAGGAGCCTAGATTGGGAGCTCTTAGGCAGAAGACTTTTTTTCACTCTGTATTAGTCTATCAGCTAATGCAAGGCTCTAATCCTTGATGGGAGTCACTACCACAAAATAAATAACATGAAGAAATGCAGTGCTTTCTCCCCGCTTTACCCTGACTAATCAAGTCTGCTGAGAAATGCTAAATGAACTTGCTTAGGTATCTCTGTATGGCACTGCACTGGGTGGTCAACACACTTAAAATGCCCATGCTGCATAGTGACCAATACTTGTGTATGAAAGTAGTGCCTGGTTATTCAGGCCATACTGTGCCAGGTGCTCTATATATGCATCCCTAGCAAGCGTGTTGATCGTTCTCATCTGTGCTTGCTTGCAGAGAGCTTGGCTTTTTAGCTCCAGCTGTAGTGGCTTATGATCACAGCTCAGCAGGTCCCTGATTTCATCCCTAGCATAGCAGCTGTCACATGCACACAGGGCAGAGCTACACGAGATGTTTACTGTGTAGTAGACTAATTAGCTGCACAGTAAATGTAGCACATCTAGACATGAGTCCCTATTATGCTGGAGTAAACTAATTTACTCCGCAGCAGCACATGTGTAGATGCTGCGCCAGCTGGCTGGGGCATGAGGATGCTTCAGTGTGGTGGCTGCCTGCTGGCTACCCTCATGCCCCAGCCATCCTCTATGCAACGCATTGAGCTGGGGGGAGCAGCCCTGGGCTGGCAGGCTGACCCCTTAGGCTTCCTGCCAGCCAGGGCTGCTCCGACCTGGCTCAACATGTTGCACTCCTGGGCACACATAACTGTGCACCTGGGAGCAATAAATTCTAGTGCAATAAGCACCAGAGTTTATTGCACCGCATTAATATGCACGTGTAGACGCGCCCACAGGCAGTTGGAGGAATATCCTGTGCTGAAGAATTTACAATGTAGAAAGAGATGAAAGAGCATCGCTACCCTTGTTTTGCAGGAAGGGAACTGAGGCACAGAGAGAGTCTGCCATGCGTATGGTTGAAGGGGGTATGGAACCTATATTACTGACACCCTCGTTCATTTGCTACCAAACAGTCTTTCCTCCCTGCCAAAAATGCAAGACATAGCTTGGGTGGAAGCCACTCTTTAATGGGGAAAGAACATGACAGTGCATTGAATCCCACCCTGTGAGCAAAGCTGAAGGATTTTCCAATTTGCAACATGAAATAAATTTGTTTCTTAATCTGAAGTGGGGGGAGGGGGCAGGAATTACCAAAATGCAGTTATCATGGCTGAGAGATAAATGCCCCGCTGAGATATTCTAAGGCAGATGGTAATTTTTTCCTCATGTTTTGCTGGGGGAATGTTGCTTGAAAATGGAAATAAGATGTATAACTTACACATGTTTGAATTTAAGGTTTTACTATTTCGCCTACTGTTTTTCCAGGCATGAAACCAAAATCCGCCTTCGGAGAGGCAAACTGCTGAAGGTTTAATGTCCCTGTGGCAGCCAAAGGAGGGTTTGAGCAACTGCAGGAACATCAGGCTTTTCACCGAGAATCTGATCATTTCCAACTCGTTGCAGAAATGCATGGTGTCAGGTGTTAAATGCTGCACATACTGGGAGGAAGAGAGCTCTACCCTGAGGGGTCATATTCTTCTCTGAGACACAGGCTGGCCTGAGGGGACGCAGGGCAATAGTACCACCATCTATGCTTTCATTTCTACCCAGAAATTTCATTTAATCTATGCTTTCATTTCTACCCAGGAGAACTTTTACAATCTTTTCTCCAATGCCTGATGAAGGGTGTTTGTGCCTGAAAGCTTGCAATTTAAGAATTTTTTTTGCAAAAATCTTGTTGATCTAATAAAAGATATCATCTCTACTATGAGTCCTGGTTGCCTTTTCCTCTAGACCAACCTGGCTACAACCTGGATACCTGACACCATCTATGCTTAAGATTTAGGGCCTATTCTGCCTGGTGCTGACTGTCACTGGGAGGTGCCTGGGACCCTTAACTTCCATTGAGTTAAATGGAAGTTGAGGCAAGTCTGCACTATTCAGTAACTGGACCTTTAAACTTAGACTTTAAAGTACATTTACAGCCTTCAGATGGGCCTGATCAACCCTCCTGACCCAGACTGAAACACTTGCGGGGAGGGATTTTTGGTTCCAATCTATACCTGGGGTGAAGCCTGACTGCACTGAATTCAAATGGGAAAGTCCTCACTGACTTCAATGGAGCCAGGATTTCACCCCTGGTGTCTGCCTAATTTCTGACAGTGTCTGGTACAGTGATAGCTGGGAGTCCCATATGCCTCTTGTGTGACCCAGATACTACTCTTTGGGAGTAATTTGGAAAATAGCCATCTTTCTTGAAATTTGGTTTCTTACGTAACAGAGCAATAATATGTATGACAGGCTAATAGAGCAATAATAGGTACACTATTTAATTTAAATAATTAAATTAAATAGTTTAAATTAAATTAAATTTAAATGCTATTTAATTATATATGTCATGTGATATATCATCATCCAGATTCACTCCCATGACTGTATCTTCTAAAATCCAGTCTGCATTAGAAACGTGCCCGGAGCCTCCCTCATGGAGTGAATTGATGCACATGCCTTAGTTGTACAAGCGCCTTCTGAGACCGAGGGCTTCTTTATTTTCTCTCCAAAGGGCCAAACACACATCTACAGTGCAGTGTACAAGTGTACTATAAATAACAATGACACTGTTGTAAGATCATGCCCAAGCAGTTTCATGATGACTTTGCACCGAGCTCGCACAGTCCTCTTCCCTCGGCTAGTTAGTCACAGTCCTCACTTTTCTATTCTTTTCTGTGTTCACCTCAAAGGCAAACAACAAGCAACCCAAGTAATGAAGCCTGGGATTGGCGAAGGAGCTTAATTAAGGGAGGTAGGTGCACAAGTCCCAAGGTAAAACCCCAGGTGGGAAGCATAGTTGGGTGGAAGGACTACAATGATCCAAGCTGGACTTTGGAAGGAGAATATCAGCTACCCTTTTGGTCAGGAAAATAACCACAAGCAGGCCAGACTTTCTTTTCATGGCATGCCACTCCCTACCACCACACTAGGCTTTTACTCAGTAACTGACCCAGCGCTGTCCAACCGAAGCGTATTTGAAGGTCCCAGGTTCCCTTTGGGGATCTCCACCCAAATACTGCCCCAACCAGACCTTGTCTAAATAAGGAGCGTGATGGGATCACAGCAGAAGATGGTGTAAGTGAGGGGCAAGACAAAGAGGAATTCAGTATGGGGTAAAAACCACAGTACAGAAGGGACACAGGAGAGCCATTAGTAGTGAATAGTTTATTCACTGAATGCAGCCCCTTCCTTAGTTCATTAATTACCCATGAGCAGACTTAGATTTGTATAAATTTGCTCATTATTCAAAATGGTTTATGCGAACATATTTCAGATGCTGGATTGTTCTTTGGCTCTTTGCAGAGGCTGCTGCTTCAAGCTTTCAAGTGGCTGCCCAGACTGGGAGGGGCTTTCTGGTCAGATCCTGAGCTGGTATAAACTGTCATAGAGCCACTGAATTAAACAGTCCTGAGGCAATTTGCACAAGGTCGTTTAAGTGCATTCACGATGGGAGGACAAAACCCAAAAAGGCCAAGGCTGTCCAATTTCCAACCTTTCCAACAGCTCTGAATCCAAAACAGCTACTCTAGCAGTTTCTGGGGACTCCAACAGCTCAGTTTTTTTGAAAGGTTTATATTGGACTAGCCCAAGCTGACAGCAGCTAGCCTGGCACTTACTAATAGTGTGTCTGTGCAACCTCATCCAATCTCCAGATATCTGGAAACAAAGCCTTCCCTGTACCAGGGCCTCTGTCTAGGAATCGCCCTTGGCTTTAGTCTGAATTAGCAAAATAAGAGATTCTAGTGATTTCTAACATACATTCAACCATGGCTGGCAGGAGATTTTCTCTCTCTTTTTTTCCTTCCTATCTTTCCTTTCCTTACCCTTCCGTCTCCTTTTCTCTCTTGTCTCTCTCCCTTTTTTTATTCTTTCCCCCACATTGTCTCCTTTTTTCTCTCCCCCATCATTCTTCTTTCCCTCCCCTGTCCCTCCTGTAGTCAGCCAGGTTACATGGAGCTCCTTATATTAGCATCATAGATTCATATACATTTGGGTCAGAAGGGACCTCAACAGATCATTGAGTCTGACCCCCTGCCCTGGGCAGGAAAGAGCGCTGGGTCAGATGACCCCAGCCAGTTGCCTCTCCAGCCTTCTCTTAAAGATAGATTCATAGATAAAGATAGATTCATGATTTGGTATTAATATAACTAACTACCACATCCATGCTAATTGGGCAGCAACCCATCACTGCCTCCAACTTGCCAAACCCTGCCCTAGCTGCATTCGATGTCACATGAAATCCAGGAGGGATTCTTTGGCTAGGTATGACATTCAAAAAGCCCAAGGTGGAACTGATCTAAGTTATGTGGTTTTCTGTAAGTGGCATAGTTTAGATCGGTACGAACAGAACACATATTCACCCTTCGGGGGCGTAGGACGGACACAAATCTTAGACCAGGTTCTGCCATTTTTAAATTAGTCTGTGTGTGCCAAACTTCTGTTTTGTTATAGGTATAGACTGGTTTCCTATCACTTATGCCAGTAAAAGTATAATGTCTGTACCTAGCCTTTGGGATTATTGCCCTTCTCCCACTTGTTTAAATGTTCTGGTATCTAAAGATATCCTCAATATGGTACCTTCTCCTTGCTGCCTTCCAGCCCCTTTCTTGGATTTATGGAAGCTCTTTATGCATGGCACTTAGAGCAATAGTGTCTGGACGGTAATTGAGGCTTTTGGGCTCTACAAGTCCGGTAACACAAATAAAATAAGTGTGACAAAAATAAGGTGCATGATGGTAGAGGGAGAGTGCAAGGAGGTAGGAATAGTGGTATTAGACACAAGTGCCTGAAAATGTATGAGGCTCAGATCTTATAGAGAAGCTAGGTGAGAGAGAGAGAGAGCACAGACCAATTCTTAAACACAGCCCCTTAACACATCATACTAGGCCTGAATAAGTAAGCACTTCTCCTTGTGTAGTCCCCATGGCTGTGGCCTTCAAAAATCTCATGAACATTTATCCTTCTGTGAGGAGAGCTAGTTAAAACAGCCACTTCCAACAATATTTGCAATGTAAAAAAAACTCTTAAACAAAACATTTTGACTTTTGCCATTTGTTTAAATCTTGCCAAATCATAGATTTCATAGACATTAGGGCTGGAAGGGACCTCAGAAGATCACTTAGTCCAGTCCCCTGCCCCAGGGGCAGGAAGTCAGCTGGGGTCAAAGGATCCCAGAAAGATAAGCATCCAAATGTCTCTTAAAAGAGTCCAGAGTAGTGAAATCACTTCACGTTGTTAGGTAAAAATGTTTTACTTCTGCATTATTGTACTGTACATTAAAATATTAAATATTAAATATTCAACTGACATGCTTATGGCATGGAAGGCATATGGTATTTCATATGTTAACACAGTGTAAACTTGAAATGACATATTTTCACCTTGCAATGATTTAACTTCTTGAAAGCAAAATGTTTTGAACTGCCTAGGATCAAAATAGTTTGGTGTGTTTGGTTCGCTGCGCGGTTAGGCATTTTGCCTTTTTGTTCAGACTTGGAATGAACATTTTTTTTGGAAACGGCTGAATCTCCCAAGGAACAGGAATCGTAATTTCTGAATCCTTGGGGGAGGAGGATTATCTCCCCATTACAGATGGGAATCTGAACCACAAAGAAATTAAGTGACTTGTCCAAGGACTCGCCATGAACCTGTAGGAAACTTGAGACCTGAATCCTATCTGCTCAGCTCCAGTCCATAGCCATAAATCAACACTGCCCTGACTATGCAATTAGGTAGTTTATGTATTTAAGTCCTGATTCCCTGGTCTGAGCTATAAACTTCATACTTGAAATTTCCCCAGAATCTGAGGAAGGAAGAGACAGCAGATACTGCTTTCTGCTGGTTTACAGCGATAGGCCAAAGCTATCCCAAGCTTCTTGTAACAGTCATCCAGTATTTCAACTGAGGTCAAATTCTGATATAAATGCCCATATGATGGATTGAGATGCCCTAAGAAACTTAGTTTTGATTACTGAGTCTGCACTGTGAGGCTAGAAAAGGGTGCAGCAAGACATATGGAAAAAGAGCGAGATTAGAGAAATGAAATATGAATTTTCGTTTCTAACTAGGAAAACTTTTACAAATTTTGCAATATCCTACGCCTGACAAAGGGTGCCTGTGCCCAAAAGCCTGCAAATAAAGAATTTTTTTTGCAAATATCTAGTTGGTCTAATAAAAGATGCCATGAGTTCTGATTCCTATTACAGAAAGGATGTTGTTTTCCCTTTTACACAATGACAATAATGGTATAAGGAAACTATATGGGCATAGTAGGTTCCAAATACTGTATTTACTCCATGCACACAACATGCAAGAGCTATTTACACCAAAACACACTGCTACTGTGGCTAAAACAGCACACCAAGTGTGCACCACCAGAGGGCACACATGCTACTTAAAGGGATATCTCCTATTTTTATAGACTTCAGTGAAAAGAAAACAGAAAAGACATACTGAGTGCAGGGAGTCCTTTTGTTTTACTTAGAAATTGTTCATGGCAACACTTATTATGCCATAAAAATTGTTATGAGTTCCCTGAACTTTAATGTTATTTTAATATTTTGGGGTTGGGAGATATTTTCAAAGCTTGACTTGATTATCCTAGCCAGGCAAAACTCATTAATGTCAGTGGGAATTATACGGCTAAATTCTTTCAGACACATGCACACAACAAACACTTTGAAATATTATCCCACATTATTTACATGCTTATATTGATACTGTCGTCATGGCGTACAGAAGAAACGTATTTTCAAAGGCTTTTATCTCTATTACAATGCTAAAGGCTGCAGAGTTTTGAGATTTCTGTGCTCTGCTTTATTTTTTGTATTAGGGTTAAATGAAAATTTGGGACTTCTGATGAAAACTTTTGTGAAAAATTCATATATATTTTCCCAATGCAATTCAAATATTTTATTGACAATGAGAATGCCTCGTTGAAAAAATGGGATGCATCTGTGACCTGCATTTTTGCAAAATACTTGTCATATTTTTTCACTGAAGTTCAAAATTCCAAACGAATCGTTTTAAATAATCAACATTAAAACTTTAATTATATTCTTAAAAGATCAAACCAGCTCTATTTGCATCACGAGAGCATGTACAGCTCTTAACTGGAATAGGGGGCTGTTCAGCTGGGCATGTTACATGAGCTCGCCCCTTTCCTAAGTTGATTCCAATCGAAAAAGACAAAAGAAACAAAGGCAGGGAGAAAAGAAAGGTTATTTTCTGCATTTACACATGGAGGATCGATGCACAGAGATTAAATGATTTACTCCAGGTGATAAAGTGGATTTGTGGAGTAGCTGGAACCTCCACTTCCTTAGTGATAGGCCGGTGCTATAACCACAAGACCATACCCCACTTCTGATGCACAAGGTGGCTTAAAGTGCTCAAGAATTTAAAATTCTCCATGTTTGTAGATTTTAACCACTTCCTGTTCAGACATGTTAAGCACAGCAAAATTTGACTCTGGCAGGGGACGCTTGCCTGTGCAACCTGCTGCTCATGTGTGCACACATAATTTGTCACTGCAAGAATTACACTCTGATCTGCAAATATAGCTTGCCACTTTCACAAAGCTTCTAGCCCCCAAATCCTACACTGGTCTATAGTTCCCAGTCTCAAGGAAAAGACAGGTGCTGAGCTGCCACTGATTAAATATGCAATATACACAATTAAATATATGCCAAATGCATATCCCCAGCCCCTATTTTGGATGTGAAACAGGCAGATTTGATTTGGACTGGAAAGCAGGTTCTTCTTGAAATAGTGTTTGCAGGCTAAAAGGCCTGCTGTGGCTGCAGTGTATCAGGTGGGAGGACAGGTCTCGAGAACAGCCATGGGAAAGCTCTTTGATCCTCTAAGATCCATTGTCCCGCCCTAACTGAGACCAAGGCAACTCAGCGCACTAAATGTCACCACAACTGGCCCGGTCTCTAGTTGTTAAGAAAAAGAAGAAAAGCTGGACACTGTCACTTACCCCCATCCAGCTCCCTCCACTGTCAGGATTCATATAGCTTTATAACTCCCTAGTGTGTACAAGCCATTCTCCTGTCATGCAGAAAACACTAGTGCTTCAAGCACAGGTGAAGCGCAGAATAAAGGCTGCTCTCTCTAATGAGGCAGCTGGAGCCCGGTAAGAGGGTGCGCTTGAGAAACAAGAGAGAGAGAGAGAAGGGTGGGAGGGGAGAGGTTTTGTTATTCAGTCCACAGTTCGAGTTAATCTGTATTGAGATTGGCGTTTGCCGCTCAGTATTGCCAGGCAGCTGATGGGCAGAGGAACAGGTGACTGGAGTGGTCCAAGCCATAACAATGAACTGGGGCTGAGGCAGGGGGAAGGGGGCAGAGAAGTCAGCCGGGAGGAGGAAGTGGGGTTGGGTGTGCCATCGAAGCAGATGCTGGGCCTCCATCTCCTGGAGCTCTCAGGCTAACGGGTTATCAACCGAGCAAGGCTTGGGGAGGTTTCAGTTTTGTTCTATGTTCTCGTATTGGTTTAATTAGGAGCATCTAAAACAAGCTTTTCTGTTTCTGACAAGCACGGATGTTGCCAGCCCCTTTTCGAATGGCTGGAGGAGATGCTATTTCCAGGAAGACAGTTTGGGATTGAGCAGGCCCAGTGTATAAAGCAAAGTTTCACGAATATCTGCACGCACAATTTCTGAAGTGCCTTTTCCTGTGTGTGTTAAAACACCAGTGAATCAAGCCAGTGAAACAGAAAGGTATCGTTCTCCCTCTTTACAGCACGGTACCCATAAACTTCTCCCCAGAGATTTAAAAGTGGTAGGCTGCAATGATTCCTATTTCAAACGATCTTCATGATCAAACTTCTTAAAAACCAAGGAAAACAGCTAGGCTAACAGGACAGACTCCTGTAAGCGTAAGGAGGCAAAGACGAGAACCCCTTTGCTGAGCCCACCCAGCTGCGACTGGGATCCATGGCTAGAACAAAGCCTGTAATGGAAGCTAAAATGGGACGCAAAGACTTGTGCAGTGTTTTCATTTCTGGAGACTTAGGTGCAAAAATCTCAAGTCACACGTGCAATTCGCTTCGACTCTTCCTTGCCCCCTTTGGTGCCACAGCCAACATGAAGGCATCTCAAAACCACGAGTCAGCCCCTCCCTCCCCCATGTGACTGTTTTAAACATGAGATTAAGAATAACAACAACAACGCGCTTTGGGTTGTTTTTAATCTGCCTTCTAGATTTTGTAATAGTTAGGCCATACCTGGGCCATGTTTTCAATCTTTTCTCCACAACCAGAAGAACTGGAAACACCTTTTTATAATCCAAAAGTGGAGAGCTCCCGATATTCTCTGTATGCCAGGAACAGTGGTTTTGGGGGAAATTCCAAATATCACAAGACTCATGATAGAGTCATGAGAGATTGCAAGTGCATTGGTCATTTGGCACTTGACACAGAGCCATCCAAACTGCTGGTCTCTAATAACAACCACCTAGCACTTGGATGGCAGCTGGTTAGGAATTTTTTTTAATGAGACATTTCTTTTTTCATTGGGAATTGCCCATTTGTTGAAACTAAACCTGTTTTCCAGAACAGGGCCAATGCTGACTAGTTTCCCATTTAGGAAAAGCACTGGAAAAAAGTTTTGCTATTACTAACACTTTCAAGACTTTTTAAATGAAAAAGCTCTGGGTTTAGTTCAAACTGATGTTGTATTTCAGTCTCAGCTAATTTACAGTGAACTATAAAAAGTTTTAATTTTTTTTTAATTGAAATATTTAAAAATTATTGAATGAAAATGTGTTGATTGACCTGATCTGATTTTTCCCCCACATTTTTAATTAGCAGAAAGTTTCAATATTTTGATTTTCATCCCAATTTGGGATGGGGAAAAATATTGAAATCTTGAAAATTGTCATGGGATGGGAAAATTCTTTCCTGACCAGTTCAAATAATAGGATACTCAGTTCATCCAGAGGACGTGAAAGCTTTTACACTAATATACCTTGGAGACGGTCACAGATGACCCAAATTTCTGTTTTCTGGCTTTTCCAAAAGCCAGCATGTCTACCCATGTGATGGCCCCTTGTGCTTTGGTGATGTTGAGTTAACACAGAGTGAAAGGCACCACTTACTGAATGGCCAACAATATCTCCAGCAGTACAGTAGCATCCCCTGGGAGTGCTGGTTTCACTGCTGACCTACTCTGGGAAGTCAGTGCACTGTAGCACCAGTAGGACCCTGGATACAATGGCACGATGCAACATCTATGTCAGTGCCTGCATCAACACCTACAGCTGGGAGGCTTCAAATCTCAACTCTTACAACAGTCAAGGATCCTGGAGATGGAGATAGTCATCACAAGAGTACAAGAGGACAGATCCTGACTCTATTAAAGTCAATGACAAGAGCCCCCATGAACCCAACAGAAGCAAGACATGAACCTAAGTAACGGGTTGAATGTGTATAACTGAAGTCCTAGACTATATATATGGATGAGATACCTTTTATACACATTTCAAGGTTTCGCTGAAACAGTAACATGCCAGATGGACAAATGGATGTACATGGACATACTTGTGTCCTTCCTTACCTGGATCCATTCATGTGATCATACTCCCTCTTGACGTTGACCCTGACTGGCTGATTGATCCACTCCTGCTGGGGAGGTAAAGGGTTGATTTTGTGCGGCTGGCCATAGTCAGGGTTCCCTGAGGCTGTCATGTCCGCCTTGGGGAGGTGAGCGGCAGCACCGTACGTGGAGTCAAAGAGGGATTGGTCGTCACTCACCACCGACAGAGCCTCCTGAGGAGAAAAAACAAGAGCCCGGCTTCATGACTAAACTGGCAACTCTACTCGCGTTCTCCCTTTGAGCTGGCGAGCAGCTGCGCGGGCCCACAGCTGCCCGGCCCTGCCTGAAAGTGACATCTGCCACGATCGCAGATTGAATCAGATGCTCCGGGCTCCATCAACCCTTATGCAAAACTGGTGGATTCTTTTTCTGGTTACCGTGCCTCTGATCTAGGTGGGGCAAGAGCTGGGGTTAACTGGAGGCCCGGCAAAGTAGTAAATGTAGCTGCTACACACTTCGCTGACTGCTATGACCTATCTGTGATATGTGTTCTCACCTGCCATTTTATATCCCCAGTTACCTGCCCACCTGACTCTATCTATTCGTACTCCACAAACAGCTGAAAGACCCAGACGGGATAGATCAATTTTGTCAATTGAATGTATATATCATTTTTATATACCTTTTTCAAAAGGTTTTTTGCAGTGCTTATACTTTGCGGTTACTGCTGAAGGACTTGCATTCAGGGCCGGTCAGAGTTATGATGTTTGCGGTGGGATAAAATATGTGTTACTTTACACTCAATGAGAATCGTTTGTTTATTTTGTGGGAAATGTTAGACTTATGAAGTGACAAGCTATTCGTTTCTGGAAATGGGAATAACAGGTGATTATTCCCCTTTTTTGTGGTGAAATTCAAAATTTTGACATGGTTTTCAAGCCTCAGTTTGCTTGAATTGGTGTGCTTGGTTTTGTAACTGGAAAAGGCCAAGCTTATAAAGGCTCAGGCAGACCCCAGTCTTATTAAAAGCACCTCTGACAAGATATATACATTCTTTATGTAGCTAAGTTAACCATAGAGGTCACAACTGTCATCTTGACTGAATACCCAATAATTGGACTGGGGTCCTTCCAACTTCAAGCATGAGCTACATTAGCATACACTAATGAGTCATGTCTCCAAAGCTGCAGCCATAAGAGGCCTGTCTCCTTCATGGACTGAACACTGAGAAGCCCTGTAACCCATACTCAGCAGTGGGTCATACATGCAATACTTCACTTTGCTTAAAATGCTGGCGTGCTGTCAGACGAAACACTAGGCCCAGCATTGGTTAGGCCTGTAGACAGTATCTAAGCTCCCAATTCCCAGACGAAGGGCTCAAAATTCATGGAAGGTTCCAACAAGTAAGAAGCTTATAAAATATGAGAGCATAAAACAATTCTAGAGGTTTTTTTTGCATTAGACAGTCATTGGATAAAAACCAGAAATAACTCTGGGAGCAGGGAGTCACTGACCCCCCTCAAGCCCCCACCACTCGTTTGCTGAGAGTGCCTTCACCAAAGTGCTTGCTTGTCTGGTGGCCCCAAACTCTTCTAGTCTTGGTTGTGCAGTGGTTCACCTCCAACAAGGCCCTTGCCTAGCCTGTTTGAGGGCATGGTGCACAGTGTACTCTCCTGGGAAGCAGGAAATGTAGGTTTGAATCCCCTCATGCTGAAAAGGGCCTATGACCCAGGTCTCCTTTCTGGTTGTGTACTGTAACCAGTAGGCCAGAGGTAGCCAACCTGTGGCATGGGTGACAGCTGGCACAGAGAGCCACTGTATGTGACAGATGGTGGGCACGGGGGGCAGGCAGCATAGTAGAAGTTGGGCAAGAAGCAGAAGGTCAGGCAGAGGAAGGGGATGGGAATGGCATCTGGGCAGGGTACAGAGCTAATTTGTGGCATGCCTGCCAGAAAGGTTGACCCTCAATCCACTAGGGGATAACACAAGATATGAACACTGGTTTCACACAAACCAGGAGGTGCCTACCCTTACAAGAAGGTCTAGGACCTCTGGATCACAAATGAATGGAAGTGCCAAATGTGACGCCTGGGCCATGTTCACCTCTATGCCCAGTGTTTCTTACGGGCTGTGGCTGAGCTCTCCAAATCATCCTTTGGAAGTACCTAACTGCCCCATTCTGTTTCTAGAGGATGTAAGTGCCTTTGCCTCTCTACTGACTGTACAGCAGGGGCAGGCAATTATTTCGGGCGGAGGGCCGCTTACTGAGTTTTGGCAAGCCATCGGGGGCCACATGACAAGCAGCCAGGGGCAGATAAATATAAATTTTCAAAAATTTTTAAGGGCCCTGCAGGGTGGATAGAATGGCCTGGCAGGCTGCATCCAGCCCACGGGCCACATTTTGCCCACCCCTGCTGTACAGGCACCTAGACCTGTCTGTTTGGATGACCCTTACGGGGCTGGGGCCCGATAATTTTCCAAAGCAAAAGCAGGTAGGTGGCTAGTCTGGATGTGTCCCTGTGTCTAAGTTGCCTGGCACCAAAGCTTTAAAGCAAAGGAGAAATATTGCAAGGCTCACTCTATCATCATAAGAGCCATCGTAGGATACCTCCTCGGCAAACACTTGGACCCCTCTCTGTTTACCCCACTTAGAAATGTGGCCTGCCCCAATGTTTCGCATTGATTATCATCAATGCCTTTTCCTCTGCAGATCTCAAAGCACTGCATGAAGGTGGATTAGCATTATCAGCCCAATATTCAAGTCTGTCTAAGCCTGGGGTAAACTGGGATATAACTGTTAGGTCAAGGGTTATATATCCTCACAGCTCTGCCATCACCCCCCTATGGAAGCTGCCTCTGTGGTCCTGCTGTCCCTAAAGGACAAAAACCAGAACTTTATGTTATACCAAAGTTGCAATTATAAGAAACCTATAAAAACTCGGTTGGGGGTTGGCCAGAGTCATGCTGAGGCTCTGTCAGAAATCTTGGGAATTCTGTCAGGAATTTTGCTGGAATTAAGAGTTTCGGCAGATGCACCGGTGAACGCTGTCAGCCTATATACACTACATTTTGAGAAAGCTTAAAAAAACCCAGACTTCTTGACACCTCCATTTTTTAGGTGAAGCAAAGAGCAGACCTTTCCATGCCAGTGAGGATGTGGTTATTAATCTATTATCTACTTTGCTGAAGCTAAAGTGGTGTCCGGCAGGGATACTGAAAGGACATAGGCAGGAAGGAGCCTTTATTGATCTCTTTGGCTCATCACAGCACAAAGGCTGGGACTTCCCTTTATGGCAAAAGGTGCTAGTGATGCCTGAACATTTGAGCTGCTTAGTGTATAACAGTTTTGCTCTCCAGGGATTGGGATGAAGAGAGTTGGCTAAATTTAGCAGCTAAGAATCTGAGGGGACCTTCATGGGTGAGATGAAGGGATACTGTCTGCAGCAATGTGAACCTTAACTCCTGCTCTCCTGGGTTCAGGACCACTGTTTGCTGCCTGGGTGAACACATACAATGTGTTCTGCCCCAAGTGCATTGGGCAATACAGCTGGCTAAACAAGTTTTTTCTTTGCTCTGGTAAAATCTTGATTTTTCATCAAAACATGAACAAAAATAGCCATTAACCAAAAAAGTTAATTGGGGGGGATTCACAAGGAAAAAATCTTTAATTTGGAGGGAAAGATACTTTCTGCAGATGCTTTCATTTAGTTGAACACCAAATTTGCCAAACTGAGTAGACTGTGAAGGAAGTTTTTTTTACTCAGCAAGCCAGTGCCTGAGCTGAATTTGAATATCTCTTAGCCTACCTGATAGGCCTAATTGGGTCTGGTCAGGCAACCAGCCTGGTATGCTCAACATTAATGAAAGAGGCAAATGCACATAGGCAGTACCAGATGGGGAGGTCTGTTTTCTTGATGAAGCAAGTGAATTCTGTGCATGATTCTCTTGCATGGGGACCCACCTACAGCAATGATCAAAATGAATTATGCTCAGTAACGGTAACCTTGCATGCCTGTCTAACACACTTTACTGGTTCAGGGTATAGTTCCCCTTAGCCAGACAGCACAGAAGGGAAGAAATGCAGGTGTGACTAGCTAACATCTTGGCTGCCACAGTGGGCAGTGAACCAGGAACTTGTAAAACGAAATAACATGAACATCTACAGTTCAAGCTAAAGAAATACGGCTCTTTAGGTGTGGCTCAACAGTCACATTCCCTCTGCAGCACAGAACATCTGACATGTCCTCATTAGTGGGTTACACCATGCAAACACCAAACACGTATTAGTGGGTATATAGGAGAGAAGCCAAGTGGCATGCAACCTTCCTGGTATATCTCCAGGCATCTAAGGCTGAGCATAAACACGGAGGGGTGTCAAGGGCCACTGGTGTCTAACTTCCATGGGCAGCAGATAGAATCACATCTTTTACAAACCTCATTTTAAAGACCCACCTGCAACTCAGCTCATTTCTCTTGGAAGAATAAAGGACTTAAGTGGCCTTAATGGGGTTTAAACCAATGGTTCACAATAGGGGGTGCCAGAGATTTAGAGCATTCCGAATAGGCAAAAAACAGAGACGTGGCTAACATGGGGCTACGTTATGTTCCTAAGAGCTAACCTGATTGAGAAGTGTTGGGCTTCAGCACAAGATACCAGCAGGTACATTTTCCATCCTACTGAAATTTAGAGTTACATGGAGCTTGGGATAGACAGGCAACAGGGAAACAGCATTAAAAGGTGCTAACATAACCTAACAAGGCAAGCCGTAGCTGGTCGAAGTCCCACCCCATGCTGTCACCTCCAGAGCTTTGTCCTTGAGCTGACCAGGCTAAGCCTGAGACAGGGGTCTTGTGTGCAGTACTGTGGCATATACATTACATTATGTTGCCGCTGGGAATATGCTGGCTTCAGCTTTTCCAGGTTTTAATCACATTCTTGGCATAATGCGGCAAGTCCCATCTATGGGAGCTTGCAGAACAACATAGGCAAGCTCAATTCCCTGCAAAACCCACCCCCTGCTTTCTCCAGGCAGCACCTGCGCTATAGCGGAAATACTATTGCTGCTGTTGCCACTAAAATGATCCTGTGTGCAGTTGGAAAACACTTTTGAATCCTTATAATGGACAAAAATGTAATATGAGTTTTAATGATAACACCTTGTGTTCTTACAAGGCTGAGCCATAGGCCTCTCTCAGGCAAATGCCTACACCTAGTTCCCCAAGGTGTTTATGTCCCCAACTTCTATATGGGAATACCTTTGAGGAGCTGGGACCTATTGACTTCAACGAGAGTTTCCCTTGAATAAACAGTCAGAAATTCTGGACTTGGTTCTATTGTGCCCATTTATAGCTTGGTTTTTGGAAATGCTGAGCACCCGGCACTTCAGCTGTAGTCAGTGGGAGCTGCTGGTATTCAGCATGTGTGAAAATCAGACATATTTGGGTTTCTAAACACTGAGGCTTTCCAAAAATAGTGGCAACTTTTGAAAAGTTGGTAGGATGACTATGTAGTAACACAGATGGCAGAGAAGGAGCAAGAGAGTCCCAACACAGAGCAAGCTATCACTTTTAAAGAGACCCCTGATTTCCCAACACTACAGTACTCAGCTCCACGCTCTATTGCCCATGTTATATTACCCCATGCTATATTACCCCAAGACACTGTTAATTAAGACTCCAACTCTTGGGAAAATTGCCAGGGATCTGCACTGACTTGAAGGGTATACCTTCATAGACAAGTTACCTTGGATGACTGGCATCCAGGTTGGCTTAATGTGGGTGTGAGCAGCCTTGCTGCAAGGACACATCAGTGTTATGGTGCCCTAACTGGTGTTGTGAATAAATTGCCCAGCCTTCTGTGGACATCCCCCCGCAGGTCTTTGTGCTGCAGTGAATGGTGGTGCTCTATGAATTGTGGTGCTTTTTGCTCCCAGTGATTTGTGGGAGAACTTGTCTGCCCTTCTTGTCGGCACAAGGGGAGATTATAGAAACACAGTGAAGAACTATTAACACTCAAGTAGCTCAGTTTATGATTTCAGCACAAAGTGAAAGAAGCGGGTGAACTTAGCACGAAGTCCCTGAAGAACCAGCTAGCTCAGACTGAAAGTACCACCAAACATGCAAGGGAGGGGTTATAAGAGCATCAACTGAGTAACAGCCTGACCAACGGTTGTATTCTGTACTCATTAACTTCACATCCTTCTATATGAGAGGACCCTGATACAGTCTTAGAGGAAGGGTTCAGAAAAACAGTGACTTCTTTGCTAGGCGTAAGCCATTTCCAGTGAAAAGCTAACCCCA
The DNA here is from genome assembly GCF_000455745.1 of Alligator sinensis. Classification (NCBI taxonomy): domain Eukaryota; kingdom Metazoa; phylum Chordata; order Crocodylia; family Alligatoridae; genus Alligator; species Alligator sinensis. Next base: position 372,993 of record NW_005841989.1, read on the forward strand.
GGAGAGAAGAATGGCAGATTAGTTTGGGGGTTAGTTAGCCTTGAAGAAAACCCCCCAAAGTTTAGAGGCTTCTCCCAAGGGTGCTCAAAGCTCATTGGCAAGGAAAACTCACACAGATGCCCACAGTTTCCTGGTTTGGGCTCAGCTAGAAACACTGTAAGAACAAGAGAGAGTGATATGACAGTGAGCAAGTCACGCTTCAGTGATGCATATACACTGAATATTGACTCTGAGCTCTCTACAATCATTTTCTGACCGTAACCATATTTAAAAGGCATTTCTAAAGACCAAAGGTTCCTGTTCCTACCATACTATCTGGCCAAATGAAAGGAAAAACATAAGCTGAACCTTCAATCCTCTGTTCAATGCACAGAAAGATTTTGTCACTCTCCACAGGGCAGAACTTTTTACAATCATCTGTTTTATTTTCTCTGCCTTTGCAATTTTGGGGATTTCTCTGACTTTGTCAGGGGGGATGTTACATATTCACCCCCTCATTATGCCAGGGCCCAAATTGGAGTGCCTTGGAGTTTCTCTGCCCTTGCAATTTTGGGGATTTCTCTGACTGTCTTTGTCAGGGGGGATGTTACATATTCACCCCCTCACTATGCCAGGGCCCAAATTGGAGTGCCTTGGAGTTAACAAAGGGGGACTATTACTTGTGAATAAATACCTTTCTCTACAACTATAGTTTTACAGCTCAGCATTTCTAGTGCCGGCAGCTTATTATAGACTCTAGAGAAAGTGAGATAACATTAGGCTGATGAGAGATGGAGAGAAATATAAATTTCAAGTGGTGTGGAGTCCAGAAAGGACCGAGGCAGTGTGTTCTAAGACAGGGCTGTCCAACTGGTGGCCCATGGGCCACATGCAGCCCCTGAGGGGTAACCTGTGGCCCTCATGCTCCTGGTCAGCTACTGCTCCTACTGCTATGGCAACCCCTGTCCCTGCCCCCACCTTCCAGATTTTGCTCCTTCCCCTGCCCCTGGGGGCAGGGTGGTGCAATGGGAGAGACCCTGAGGAGGGGTCCATGTTGTCCATACTTTGCTTGCAGCCAAGGAGAGGGGAGCCAGGCTGCATGTATAGCTTGGAGTGGAGTTAGACTGTCCACTGCATGTGTAGCTTGGAGTGGAGTGTGCACCTAAAAGAGGAGCCAGGCTATGCACGTGGCCAGGAGAAGGACCAGACTGTCTAGGCTGCATGTGGCTGAGGGAGGAGAGTTGGGCTGTGCACATGGTTGGGAGACGAGGTAGGCTGAGTGTGTGATGAGAAGGAGGACAGGCTTAGCGGGTCCCAGCAAGGCTACCCCCATGCTGTGTGGCCCCTGCTGTATGCAACCCCTGCATGTGTGCCCTCCCCCCCACCATCGGGAACTTGGACAGCCCTGTTTCATGGGATCAAGCACTGACCTACGAATCAGGAAGGCTGGTTGCTATTAACACCCTCTAGCACTGACTTGCTGTACTTCCTCTCTCCGTTTCTGTCTTCCCCTTCCAGCTTTTGTCTGGCCTCCTGGGAGTTTGTAAGCGCTTTGTGGTAGAAATGATCTTTTACAATACATATATCCGTTAACCTATGGGATCACTGACATATTAAGAAGAACCTCCAGGATTCAGACACCCCTAAACTTTGGAGGTGTCTCAGTTTGGAACTTGGCTGTGGATCCATATCCCTGCAATGATCTCAACTTTATAGTGCACCAAGCCAAAACCAATGACCCAAATACTTCTGAAACTCAGATGGATTTTGGACCCATCTGAGTTTCAGAAGTATTTAGGTAACTCAGATAAGTCCAAAATCTTCCAGTGTCACCTCTTTGCTCCCCTACCCTCCTCCCCAACCACCAGTCTGTACCCATTTTGAAAACCAAGTTTAAGAGCACAATATTCTGGAGAAAAGATGTCCAAGCAGAAGTGGAGGTTTGGACAATTTGCTGATGACTGGATATTTACTGGAACTAAAACCAGTCTATGGGTTTTTTCAGGTTTGCTCATACCACTCCATCACGCATATTCAGTGCACTGTGCAGGGAACATGCATAAAACTCTGCTGGGGCCCTATCCTACAATGCTTTAACCATAAATTAGCCCTGTTTTGGCCTTACTCTGCACTGGATGCATTGACGGCCTATGGAGAATCAAGTACAGGGGATCTATTCTTGGCTCTATCTTTGATTAGCTTCCCATTGACTACTTACAAGAGCACACCTGTGTTTCACTAAGTCACACTAAGGAGCAATTATTTCCAGCAGTGAAGTCAGTAGACTCACTCACTGGAGTGAGAGCTTCACAACCTGGCACCAAGTGACTATGGCTTTCTGAGTCTTAATTGACTCATCTTCATTCTGAGGTTACTAAGGCTTTCTCTGTCTGGCAAAGCAACCTAGAACCTGCAGGGGAAAGTTTCTGTAAATGGTGCTTATAGATGTTTTTCTCTGCCTGTCTTGCAGTGCAAGGTGCACGGTATACTGCTGCCATATGGCTCCTGTCACTGTACAACCAGTAAGTCATTTTCTGGACCATTCAGACTTGTGTATCTCAAGCCATGCTTTTAATTATGTAGAACCCAATACCTAGGTGATTAAAAAATATATTTTTTTTTATTTTAGGTAGTGCCCGCTGCGCTGTATTTAACTTTCTGACCTTAGAGGATTTAATGTCTTTAGAACTGCCATCATTAAAGTGGCCAATGGGTGATCTTTGTCATTACATATTAATACTTGATGTGTTTGAAAAAAGCACTTTACCAACATGAATTAAATCTTCACAACAGTTTGGGAGCTAGACAAGTGTTATATGGCCTGACTTCCGATAGTGCTAGGCAGCTGAAGCTCCTGGTTTCCCTATATTTCAATAAGAATTGAGATGCTGAACACTTATTCTCCATCTTATACATGTGGTCCAGGAAGATTCAGTGACTTGCTCAAATTTACTGGTGCACCACACTGCCCTCTGTGTACAATAACCCAGCACAGAGCATTCTTTCTTGACGGTCCAAAGAAATGTGAAAGCATAACTTGATAATTCATGTTAGAAGGAAGCCAAGGGGGAAGATGGATAAGAAAGTCAGAGAGTTCTTAACAGCAAGAATGCACTGAAATGAGAGATAAGAGTAAAGCTGGAAAAAAAAATACAGGAAACATTTTCCATACAGATTTTAATCAAAATATGTCCCCTTTTTGTTAGAAAATTTTGAAAGTCAGCACTTTTCAACCAGCCCTAAGATGATGCCCACTGGACCATCACTTAAGAACATGCTCAACTTCAAGCATACACTTCCAGGACTCACACATGTGCTTCAGGTTAGGCATATACTTAAACACTGCCCTGAACACTTCTCCAATCAAGGCTGTATACTCATTGTAAACTTGGAAAAGGACACTGAACTCTCCGAAAACAGCCAGTCTGAATTCTTAGAAAACCCAATGGCTTCTAAACTGTCCGGATGAGCTAACCGAAAATGCAAATCCAGGTGCTACATATGGAGGAGCCACCCAACCCTACATAAACTTTAAACAGCAGGCTACAATGCTACAACCTTAAGCCTGTGCTATAACTTTCCACCTGGCTCTTTTAAATTCATGTCCTGATATGAAATTTATCACAAAATCTTTAGGGGAAAAAGAAGAAAACCAGCCCCAATACTGTTTGATACTGAGTTCTCTCCAAACAGCTTAGTATGGCAGCCGCTCTGGTAACAGGGCCATTTCCATATACCGACTGACTGCTACTAAACCTTTCATCAAGGCACAGTGGGAAAACTCCCCATTTCCTGCAACCATCTAACTGTCACCAACATGACACCTGTCTCAAAAAAATTCAGGGTCAAGGAGGCTGATAAAGAATGCACCAGTCCACCAGGTTTGTGTGGTTAGCACACCAGGGCTCCAAGCTAGCATTCAAGAGAGCTCAGCTCTGCTCTTGGATCTGTCTTTGATCTTCTGTGTGACCTTGGGGACATCACTTCAGCCTCCTTGGCCCATGCATGCTGTGGAGATAAGGCTTGCTTTTGCATCTTAAAATGGGATCCTTGAGTCCTTACTCCCAACCTGAAGTGCTTGTTGGGACTAGGCAGTAGGAGAGCAAAAGAGCCTAAGAGAGCATCTAGTAAACTGAAACCCTACTGCACAGCCACACAAAACAGCTTGGGAAAGGGGGGAAAAGGAAGAGAAGCTAAGAACCAGCAGCCAGTTAACAGTTTTTCTTCCTGAGCCCAACTCTGACCAGCCCAAAACCTGCTTGAATTTGCATCTAACTCAATGGCACTTGGGATAGTTGGAGCACAGAACCACCCCTCTTTCCAACCCTGACATGTCTCCTGCACAAAGGTGGTTTTAGGAGCCAGAGTTACATTAGCTTTCAGCACCACTGGGAAATCCAAAAGGTGCATCTGTGCTGTCTGAGTGGAGCAAAGGATGTGGACTGGGAGGGAGACCTGGTGCTGGTGGTGACCTTGCAGAGTGAACGCATCCGGCTGGGCATCGCTGCCGCACTGCCCATGCTGTACTCTTCCTCTGCACAGCCAGACTTAGAAGTTTATTACCCTTTGTCCACTCCTGAAAGTGACTGCTGCACTTTGCAACACCGGTACTCTGCAGCCAGTGCTCCCTACAGCACATTCCCTTCCGGGCATGTAGGGCGACTTTCCAAATGTTCCTAGCTGCCTCTGTGTTTTCTCTTGTGTGTCAGACGTTCCCTATATGGGTATTTAGGTTGGGGATAGGTCTCAGTTAGCTTGGCAGGGGAGGTTTAAAAATCAGGGCTTCCAGGTTTTGTTCTAGCTAGCTGTGCCAACAACTCCTGCTCTCGTCTACAGACCTACAATGGTATGGATTGCCTG
>NW_005841989.1:377926-425368 GCF_000455745.1 Alligator sinensis
TGCTGAACTTTTGGCCCCAATGAAGTCAATGGGAGTTTGGCCACTCCAGTGGGTGATGAAAACAGATTCCTAGCCACTGACAAAGTAATGCAAGTTACTCTTTCTTGCCATATACACACACTTTCCCTGGACCACATTACACCACTGACATTGTTGCTTAACTTGACCCATAGCCTGTTTCTCCCTGGAGACAAACATGATCCCTCAGGATATACATTTCAAAGTTACCCTGGGTGTTTGGCATCCAGTTCTGAGCTCTGGAGTTAGTTGAGGCCAGATTTACCTCCCTTTTGGGTTAGTTTCTCCTTAGTACAATGACACGATTGTCTGATCTCTGGTGAGCCTATTTATTTGTCAACAAAGACTGCAAATATCAATTTGAACATGCGTGTATTTTAATAACAGTTATTTTTATGGTCTATTCTGGTGGACATGCATAGAGAGACTGTAATGTGCTTTCAGGACTGGGCTTAGAAAACCAAAACACCTTCCTGCATGACATTGCTCTGCATAAACCCTGCAGTGACCTCTGTTGTCTTGAAGCCGCTTCTCCAAACTTTTGCTGTTTTGGAGCATCCCAAATTCAGTGCCAAAATTCAGATAAGCAACTTGCAGAACCAGTGCTCAGCACAGACTAATCTCCAACTCACAAGCATCTTTTTTACCTACTCTTGTTTGTCCAGTGACTATAAAAGATAAGAGATTGGAGAAGCTCAGAAACACCCTGGACCATTCTCCTAATGAACCAAAACGACAGAGATAGGGTTAGTTAACTCTAATTCCATGCATTTATTCCACTGTGGAAACATGTGTTATTATCAGGACTGGAAATGAAAAGATGAGAAACTAAGAATCCCCCTTTCCCTCTCTTTCTGTCTCGCTAGTTAACTATATTGCTAAAGATCATGCTATTTTGTTTTCCATAAGCAAAGAGCACATTGATCTTCTCAGCATAATTCATATGCATTTTAAATAGGCAGCGGTTCCCAAACTCTGACAGATTGTGCACCACCAATTTAAAACGATGCAACTGCAAGTACCACCAGCACATTTTTGTCATATAAAGCAATTATAATAAACCTGTTAGTGCAGGGGTGGGCAAAATGTGCCCCGCCAGGCCATTCTATCTGGCCTGCGGGGCCCTTAAAAAATTTAGAAAATGAATATTTATCTGCTCCTGGCTGCCTGTCATGCAGCCCTCGATGGTTTGCCAAAACTCAGTAAGCGGCCCTCCGTCCAAAATAATTCCTGGTCCCTGTGTTAGCGCATACCACTACAGATTGTCTGTGTACCATTGGTGGCACCCATACCACAGATTGGGAAAAGCTGAAATAGGGGGAAAAATAGAAAAGAAAAATAACAAAAAAAAGGAATGTTGTTATTTGAGAGTACAGTGTATGTCTCTATCCTCTATAACAGGGGTAGGCAACATTTTTTGGCCAGAATGCTGAAAAAAACCACAATGCCTACCTTGGAAGGTGCTGGAGTGCCGACATGCCAGAGCAGCTGCTTGCAGCCTCCTGGCAGCAGCCGGCCCACGGAGCCCCGTCTGCTTGCAGCCTCCCAGCTGCTTGCTGGGAGCAGCCTGGCCTCCATGGCTGGCAGCAGCTGCTTACAGCCCAGGGTTGGCAGTGGTGTACCGAGCAAAATGGCCTTGTATGCCATGCTCGGCACGCGTGCTGGGGGTTGCTGACCCCTGCTCTATAACATGCTGCATTTGGAAAGGCTACAAAATGGCACCTGTGTATAGCAGATTCTTAGAAACTTAAAAGTGCAGTTGCTAAAGAACAAAATCACAGCCACTGTATAACTACGTGCGGCACACTTATTACCTTGGTATCTAATTGTCAATGTATCAGAGATCTTGGCAGAGAGCGTGTTCTTACTAGGCTTCAAGGGCAGTTCTGAAGCCCCAGGAGGTAGGTGTAGTGCAGAGAAACAGGAACTTTTTTGGTCTCTTCCAATCTGAAGCTCTGATCCATCTGAGCTCTGACTCACTGCTATTCCAATGTCCATTCATTATTTTCTATTTCACTTTGATACCATTGTCCCAGTTACATTCACAAACACTGCGATAGTATCCTGTTTTGTTCTCTGACACCAGTTCCCTCACAATCACAGGAAATCCATCAGGAAACATTCACCGGGTGCTGTTATGTTTCCATCCGCAGAGAACAAAACATGCACTTTCGGCCCAAAATGACTTATTCCAGACTAAGGAAAAACAACAGCATGAAAGAATCAAATTAAAGTCTCCAGGAGAGAGCACAGTATGCACATCTTTCCTGCAACAGGGACAGTAACTTCTCCAATGGCTGCACTCTGCCCACATGAAGCATTTCAAACTAGAAAGGGGCAGTCCGAAGGAAACAAAAAGCAAAGCTAGTGGCAGTTGCGTATAATACAGGTTACAAATGTTTCATCTGTCTTTGTGGCAAGCGGAGTGCCATGTTTGAGAGGTCAAGCTATTAGCCCCAAGCAAACACAGACCAAGCTGCAGCTGGTTTGAAATGGAGACTTGGTTTGGGATATCAAGCACCCCAGGGTTTAGGCTTGATTGCATCTAGATTGCAACCTACGGCATGTGTCTCAGAGTGTGGCATGCAAAGGCATCTTGCTTGGCATGTGTGTCTTGGGGCGGAGGGCAGTGATGGATCCAGGGCTGCACTTCCACAAGAAATATCGGACCCCTCACGGCTCCCCTGATGCCCACCCCTGGCATGCCAACATCTTACAAGTTGAGGTTGTGGGTGTTTTTGACACTCTGCCCAAAAACATTGCCAACCCCTGATCTAGGGTGTTGACCTCTAGATGCAGCTTAGTGCTCAGATTTTCACCTCCCCTCTCTCTCTCTCCTTCCCCGCAGTGAAACAGAGAATGCTTGGAGCCAGCGTTTCGCTCCTGCTCTCTCCCAGCGAGGTCCTCTCTCTTGACGAGATGGGAAAGGAAGCAGCAAAAAGGGGCAACAACAGCTACACCTGCCAATACTTCATTAGTTACCGAAATCCTGTTGGCAGCAGACATGTTAGACTATCCAAAGGCTCCATAAATGGACAGCGGGGATTCAAGTGAGCAGGAGCCATTTGCCTATGTCAACGGCCATTACAGAAATACAGACAGCAACGAAAGTAGACCCGCAAGACGTTGGTAGGTTGGTGGCTGGTTCCTGCTGTTAAATTTTATAATGTGAAGCATGGAAATAGGAGAAGTTGGAGGTGGTTCAGAGCCTTTATGTGTCTACTCTCTCTCCTAAAATATGCTGCATGCTACAGGATTGGTCTGGACATCAGCTACACATTCTTCTAACCAAGAACCGTTCCTAAATAGGATAGAAAAGCAGCCACACCGGGTTGTCAAATTTCCTAAACCTCAGGAAATGTTGGTGTCCAAATCCTGTTCGGTTTTTGTGCGAAACATGAGCTGAGCTCCTTTCAGTCTCTTTAGCATTTTAGTCTGAAACTTGATGGGACTGGGCAGACAGGGGAGTCAGCAACACAACACGCTGACCGTCCTCCCGCTTACCAGCCCACATCCACTAATCCTGGCTGCCACAGCCGGATGCTCCTCCCATCATACAAGAGCGATCCCAGGGCTGCCCATCAGGGGTGCTCATGAAAGCCGTGCATTGATGCCCTCTGCAGTGTGCCCAGACTCTGCTGGCTCCCAGTCCACTTCCCAACTGGTCTCCCCCGCTTGGCAACAGAACTGAAGGCTGCCACCCCACTGAGATGGCATGACTCTGTGTTTTCCTTACACGCCAAGCCCAGCCCCTGCGGCTCCAGTGACGAGATCGTCTCTGCATACGCCTATAGGAAAAGCAGAGTTTGTGAACAAGGCTGCTTGTGGCATTCCAAGGAAAACAGCTCAGCAGGATTACGGCGAGATATTTTCTTTGTCAATCTCGATTGAGATATTTGAACAGGAAAACCCGTCTTAAACCACTGGAAGTTCCCAGGGGTTTTTTGATTGAGCTCACTTCTCTACAAAAAGCCATTAGTGTTCTAATCTCTAAGCAAGAGGCAGGTACCAGCAAGACTCAGTGGCTAGCATGCTTGCCTTTGGGACAGAAGGTTAGGGGTTCAATTCCCATGCCAGGACCTGGGCTGCAACCCAAGGCTAACAGTGTAATGCAATAGGGGATTGATAAAAGTGATAAACTGGCTCTCTTTGTAGTGACTTCCCAGAGATCCTGTGGCACTTTCACAGAGGAAGGAACTGTACTAACCTCTGGGCTCTGGCAAACTCTTGAGTCAATAAAACAGCTTCTAATATTATTTGAAAGTGTTGTTTCATCTATGCAGTCATCCTATTTAGCTCGACTGGAAAAGGCACCTCCAAACCCATCCCTTGTGTAAATCTACTGAAGTCAACTAGCCTGCTCACTAGTTGTTACAACAGAAGCCTGGGAGTTAAAAGCCCTCGTTTTATTTTCAGTTGTGTCACGGACCAAGTCATGCAACGTCTCCATGACTCAGTTTCCCTGTCTACAATACATTGCTCCTCAGGGTGTTGTAAAGCTTAATATCTGTACAGTGCTCAGAGACCTTTGTTAGAAAGCAGGCATAGAAGTGCCAAGTGTTATCCTTGGGCAGGGCTATGAGGCAAAACCAAAATCTATTATAGCTGGAGGCTGGGCAAGAAACTTGCAAAACCTCTTCTCAGCAGCTGCTGATGCTGATAACGGTCAGCCTGATGGCTTTATCTGCATGGTACTGAGAAGGGCCCTGATCCCAGCTCAGATAAATAAGATCTCATTGCTGCACATCTCAAAAAATACACACTCATGGCCAATTTTCCACACAAGCAACAGCCAGCAGAGTTTTCCTCCCTGCTCCCCCAACCCCAGTGAAACGGACCTGAATATCAGAGGCCATAAATGAGCTCATAGCAATCAGTTCCCAAGAGTTTATAACAATGAAGGCATGAAAGGAGGCAGAGAGCAGATGAAAGGTCTATGGGGAGATGCTGGGAGTCACTGATCCCTCCCAGCCCTGACACTGATTCCTTTCTATGGCTTTATGTACATCACTTAACTGTTGTGTCCCAGTATGGCCATCTGTAGGAGACAACTTTATAAGTAATACATAAGGTGGATTAAACTTTGGCCTAAAAGCTCTCAAGTAAAACTAGTAAAAAAGGCTAGGCTGTGGAAGTTCCCACGTGTAGAATGTAACTTTGGGACGTTCTAGGAAGATCATAAGCTGCTTGGTAAGTGTTAGGATCAAGAGGAACAAAGAAAGTCCATCCACAGCGCTTTACTCTTCTGTAGCATCTTTCATCTGAGGTCTCAAAGTGCTTTGCAGATGTAAGTAAGCATTGCTTTAACTTGATGTACAGACAGGGAATTGAGGCAAGGAGCCTATGTCTGCTCAAGGTCACTCAGAGGATCTATAGCAAAACTTCAAATGTGGTTCAGGAGTCCTGCTCAAACAGGCACCTCGTCCTCCTGTGGAAAAGAGAACAGTCTCTGAATGCAAGAGTTTGCTAAGTTTTCTGTGAGTTTCTTGCAGCTCACTTTCCTCTTAAGCATTTGCTGATGAGGTTGGTACACTCAGGTCATGCTAGGCCAAAAATGGAGCAGACCAGTCACCGCATCCTCATGTTGTCAGCAGAGCTGATATGCTCAGTCTTATCTCTGACATGACAAGTCCCTTGAGTTGTGTTGAAAAGCCTTTTATCAGATGTAGTTTGAAGAGGTTTCTTTCTTAGAGGCAGTAACAACTTTGCAGATGGGGCGGGAAAAGTGAGGCTGTTGGCTAAACTTCTTCTAGTTTAATTCAGTTTTGAGGAGATGGGCTAAGAGGGGGTTGTAGCTGTATGACATGGCTTCTCCCCCTGCCCTCTCTGGAGCACTCTGCTCCTTCAGCAAAAGCAAAACACTGTCAAAAATGGCTTAACGATCTTCTAATATTTCCATGCAATTAAAGGCCACATCTGTCTCGCAGACCCCGTCCTCCTTTGCTAATGTACAGACATGAACTAAACAGTCTGTCTTGTCGATTCGCTGCCTAACAAAGGGGCCTATTCATAACACAGGCACTTGGGCTATTTTGTGTGTGTGTGAAGTGAAATAGAGTTTGCACTTGGAGAATAACCTGTATTGGGAACTAGCAAGAGATTTCTGCTCTAATAAATCAATCAGCTTTACCGGGCTAATAAAATAGGCTCCTTCCTTATTCCGATTGTGCTGACCAGACAGCTACCCTACAGAGAGGTAGCGATGGTTGGTATCCTTCTGTGAAAGAGCAAACCCATAGTAACCCACTTTGAAGTGAGATGCTGGAGAGAATATGCATTGATTTGGCTCAAATTTTCAAAGATGCTGAAGAGAATAAAGAGCTCAATCATTCCCAAGGCATGTGGGTGCCTAAACTCCCATAGGTACACAGCCTTGATCCTCCCTCTGCAGCGCATCCCTGCTCCTTTCACTACTTTATTAGGAGCAATCAGGCCATAATTTAAAACAAAGATGGACTTGATTCCACAGGTTTTGCTGGTGACATTAAGGGTATTTGCCTTTAGTGGGTATTTGCCCCCTAAAAAAGTGGGAGATTGTAGTTTTGCCCCAGTGGCAGACAGAGCAGATACAAAGCCTTTCCAGTGAGTATGACAGGTTCTGCATTAGCTTGACTAAATATCTATCTTATGTACCTTCAGGGTGCTGAGTACCTCGCAATCTAACGTGCATCTTCATAACACTCTGGTGAGGCAGGGAAGCACTATTTTTCCCCTTGCACACACAAGGAATTAAGGCATAGTGAGGCGAAGGGTCAGCATCACTCACGATGCCAATGTTACAACAGGGAGTAGAGACCCCATGTCCAAAGTGCTAGGCTATTGCCCCGCCACTAGATGTACCTACCTGCCTTACACAATGCCTGAGAATTGATCTACCTGCTGCCACACTGAATTTATAACGGAGCACCCAGAAAGCAGATGCAATGTTTTAAGATCCAGAGGCACAGGCAGTATGAAGAAACTGGCCTTCCAGCATCAGAGATACTGAGGTTTGTTGGGTGCCATGATGAAAGTTTCTAAAAAGCATGAGGGGGCACAGGAAAAGGTGACTGGTGGCAGTGGTTGTGTAAAGCAAACAATTTTCTGCAAGTTAATTCATTTCTGCCATGCTCTACATCATGTTCTACCTCACTATTCTCCTTTAAATTTCCCCAGAAAACCCTTCCTTGCAGTGATGGCAACAAAATGTTTTATAATACTTAGACTAGCAATTTCCAGACATTTTGGAGCAATGGCAAGTAGTATGATTGGAATGGGGCAAGTGGAGCGCCAGCCCCAGGTGCCAACACAGGGGGGGGCACGGGCAGAGTCCTGCAGTGCTCTGCATCCCCACTCTCTAGTGCTCAATAGCATTTCTGTACCAAAATTTTTTGCTATGCCTCTGCCAGCAGCCCCCAAAATTCCCTATGGACCATCATGCACCTTTTGCATCAGACTTAATTGAAGAAGAAAGGACCTAGTGCAACCCACTGATTTTTTACCATGGCCTTCCAGATCATCAGAGGTCTGAGGAGCATAGTTTGGAAACCACAGCCTTAAATGGTGTGATGGCAACACCCCTCATCATAATAGCCAACCTGATCCTTTCCTTGTGCTCCCCCATCCCCTTATGCGCTCCCATCAGCATGTATCCATCTGTAGTCTCTTGTTAGACTGTCATCTTTTTCACGCAAAAAACTGTCTTCCATTTGGCTCCTGGAACAATGGTCTTCTGGGGTTTCTAAGCACTACCACAATACAAACAAATATCGCTACTAATAATGTTTACTTCCACACTACACACTCATTTCCTGCATGTTTGAGTCATCATGCTGCCTAGCAGAAAACACAACAAGGATAGGTCTGTGGTTAAGACACTCGGGAAATAGGGGTTCAATTCCTAGTTCTGCCACAGATTTCTCTGTGCGTCTGGGGGCATGTCACTGAACTCTGCGGTACCTTAGCTCTCAATCAAGAAAATGGAGACAATAGTGCCCTACTGCAGTGCACAGGAGTGTTGTGAAGGGAAGCATAGTGGTTGCGCACTCTAAGGTACTATGGTGCCAAGAGCTACAGCTAGAAAGCTTTGCAGGCCATGGAGCTCACCACTTATCTCCTACTTCCCTCACATGTGCCCCATCAGGGAAATGTCGGCTTGATTTTTTTCAGAAGTGCTGAATGCCCACAAAGTCTCTTGAAGCTGAAGGAAGCTGCAAGAGAGCTGAGCAAACAAATGCAAGAGAAAACTCGCTTCTCCTCTGCCCAGTAACAAGGAATAAATACAACTGGACACACTGACACCACATTGGGGAAGCATGGGAGGCATGTGCTTCTCCCCCACAGGTTTCTGCGCCGACGGCAAGGCACGAGGCTGCAACCTGGTCAGCGCCAGGACCCAACAGCATTTGGGGTGGCAGCTGCAGCAGCAGTGCAAGTTCTGTACCAACAGTGGGGTGTAGGGCTGCAACCCAGCCGGACCCAACGCCTGACAGCAGCGGGGGCAGCGGTGGTACAGAGTTGTGCTCCCCACTGGCAGCAATTATGCATTGCCTACGGCTGGTCATTAACCGGTTAATGATCAGCTCAATTAGAAAGAAACTCAAGCAGATGCTTGGATGAAATGGCGATCTGCTTAGAGACCTTTCCTAAGGATAACTTTTTCAGTTAAACCATTTATTACACATTCTTTGCTCAGTTCTAGAAAGTGTGATGTGAGCAGAACAAAGGTTGGGATTAGGTTATACAATGGGAGAAGGAGAAACACAGAACTGGGCAAAAAATGGTATTCTTGTCCATAAAGTTAGAGAGATGGTAAAAAATATTCCTGTCCCAAACTGAGATGAAAAAAACCATCAAAATCAACGCTTGTTCTATACTGAGGATACTGAGAATCAAAAAAGAAGCCTTAAAACACCGCTTTAGGATTTTTAAGGTGTGTCATTTTAATTTTGAGTTTGTTTTTTTTACTATAATTGACTTAAGTTTCCAAGTCATTTCAAACCAAACCTGACAATTTTCATGTCAAATGCCAAACTGGTTGTTTCGACAATACTGAAATCTTTTCCCCATGATTTTTCAAAATAAAGAATTTATCAAGCTGAACCCTTCCCAGGAAGTGCTGAAGGAAATATGCCTTTACCAAAGGAAAATAATTTAGCTGCAAAAAGTCATTTTAAACACAGTCCCTTGATCTTCCTACTCCAAGTCTCCCTGTGCACATGCTGAATAGAAAAGAAGAATGAATACTGTTAGAGGTAGGACCAGATTCACTTCTTCTGGCCTGATCTTACCAAGTTAATGGGAGCCTTGCACTGACTTCAATAAGTGCGTTATCAAATAATATGTTTTAGCGGATGCACAACAAAGAGAATGCATGTATGTCACATGCATGAATGCTTGACACTTGTATGTTTTTTATCCACTGCTTTTGGGCCCAATTTTTAAAGGCATTTAGGTTCCTAATGGGATTATCAAAAGCACCTAATGCTTCTAACACCAGAGATTTCATATACATCTCTAGGTACATTAATACCTTTAAAACATGAATCTTAGATACTATGGTGACTGGGCACTTTGCTAATAGGATCTCCTAATATCACAGACCACTCACCTCCAAAAAAGCCCGGGTCTCCAAGGGGTGCAGATGAAGACAGAGAAGTGGAGGGGAAGCTGGGTTGGGCTTCAGCCCCCTCCGTTTGATACCAGCCACAGCCTGAGCCGTAGTGGAACAGAATGGTTCCACGGATGAGCTCTAGCTCCTTGCCAGTAGTGTAGCTTAGCATCAATACTTCCTGCCAACCTGAACAAAAGCAGGGGTCTGACCTTCCCCCATACCCAACACACACCTGAAGATTCAAAGGTATATTTTGCGCTTTGATATGCATGGGGTTTTCCTTGACTTTGGGAGTCAAACAAGCTTTGCTTGCTTCTTTAATTCGGGGCAAGGAAAGGAAAGAGGATAATTTACTTTGCGTGTGAGGGAGCTGGGACATATCTTCATGTCAGCACTACAGGAAGAACAGTTGGGAAGAATTATGGAGTCTTCTACATTTACAAGGCACCAAAATATGTAGCTGACACTAAGTAATGAGTGCTGATATTATGATGACAGTTACATTGACTATTGAGGCACCTTGATTTTGTTGTTATAACACCGAGCTAGCAATCAGGAAGCCCCAATTCAGTTACTGAACCTCTGGGTGACCTTGGGCAAATCACTTCACCTTTCCGTGCCTCAGTTTCCACATCTGTACAATGGAGATAATCATGATGATATCCTTAGTGAAATGTTTTAGGATCTATGGATGAAAAACACTATGTGAGAACTAGGTATTATTCTAATTATAGGAACGCACAACAGGTGTTATACATTATAGCAGCAGCCATTGCAGATCTTCAAATAAAGCCATGAGCTAGAGGAAATGCTGGAATGGGGGCTCTGCTCCTAAATCCAAGGAGAAAGGAAAGGCTAAGTATTATTGTCACTCATTTGTGTTACAGTAGCACCAGTCTCCAGCAGAGTTCAGGATCCCTCTGAGCAAGAAGCTGCATGCGCATGTATTGTGAAACATGCACAAGAGAGTCAGAGGAGAAAGGGAGTGTGTAATCACCTACCCCAAAGCTCTGAGCATTTTGCCCAGCTAGTCAAAATAGTGAAAACTCATGATAAAAAGTGACTCCAGAGCCTAGGAGATCTCAGTGGATGTGTCTACATAAAATATTTTACTGCACATTAGACTAATGTAATGCACAGTAAAGCATCACCATATGCATGTGTGCAGCAATTACTACATAGTAAATTAGTCTAATGCGCCATTTCTAGTAGATACAGGTACTAGAAATTGGCACATTAAATGAACGCACTGAAGCGCAAGTGTAGACACTGACCAGGAGCAAATTGCTCCCAGTCAGCCCAAGCAGCAGGCGGCCACAGGGAGCCACAGAGGGCAGGGGGAGGTATCCCGGCTTGGCAGGACGCTCCCTGCCAGCCACGATATCCTACCCTCTGGAGGTTGGGGATAAGCTCTTGTGCCCCTTGCCAGCCCGAGACCAGTACCCTGGGGAGCCTGGAGCTCTCCCTGGCTGCTGCAGGGGGGCAGAGCAGGGCAGGGAAACCCCTGGACTGGGCTGCTCCTGTCAGGCTTAATTTGCTTCCGGCAAAAGGCACACATGCAGACGTGCACCAGGAAGTGTTTTAATGAACGTGAATTTTCTGTGCAAAATTCAGGTGCATTAATTGCATGTGTAGATGCACCCACAGTGTTTTCCCTGACCGGGTAGCCTCACTCCCCACTCTCTTCCCTAGTGCTCAATACAGACAGTCTGAGCCTTCTTTTCTCTCCTCTCACTGATGAACATCAGGGAATACAAAAATACCCAGCTGGTCCTTGTGAACTATGTGACTGATCTTTACACTCCTCTGTCCTTTCACCGACTCCTGTGCTCTCATCCCATCTGTCTGTTGTATCCACCTCGTATTTTGTCTTAGGCGTTAATTGTAAGCATCATGGGACAGGGACTAGCCCCTTCCAAGACCTGATCCTTGCCTGGGGCATTTAGAAAATACTGTAACCGATTAAACAACAATAAACTAGAATCAGAACTACAAGGTCCAACAACTGTGACAGCCCTAATGCAGCATGCCTCCATGTCTGTTCTCCAAACCCATAGCTTTGCTGCCAAAACGCAGTGATGTTTAAACCTCTCAAATCACTCTATCTATCTATATATCTATGTACATAAAATGTGTGGCACTCCTATTCACTTGTATGGGAATGGGACCATCCTTTATGCCACTCAAGTCAAGGTGGAATATTGAGGAATTGCCTCCATCCGAGCCTTTACTTTCTATACCCAGCTGGGCATCTCATGCAAGACATTTAATGATGCCCCAAAGTCTGGGACACTGAAATACCTCATCACAAAAGCAGTTCAGAGGCAGTAACCCCCTCCCAAAAAACATTGGCATTCATTTGGCCCATCAAAAGTAGCTTCTTGCTTTATTTCACATATTAATACTTGGCATTTACACACTGCTTTCTAGCCATAGATCTCAAAGATGTGGTTGGTATCACTATCCTCCTTTTTTAGAGATGGGAGAAGTGTTCCCATGGTCTGCCTTACGTCCAGAGCAAGTCAAAATGAAGATCAGAACTCAAGAGTCCTCCTCACTCCCAACCCAGCTTCTGGAAATGCCAGACCATGCTTCCATCCATGCATGGCATTTCCTCTTGGGAGAGTTTCAAAGGTATAAAAAGAAATTAGGCATCCAGGGCCTGCACTAACTGCCTTTTATACCTTTGAAAATCCCAACCTCAGCATGATTTCATTTGGGATAAATACTGTATGCAGTTATACACTGAATACCTAGGAACAGAACAAAAAAGCCCTGGCAGTAGTTCCTCTGTTTCATCCATCAGGTCTTTTTTCATCCAACAGGTCTGTCTGTTATTCCCATTTCCCTTCTGGATTTTCACGTATAAAACAAATACATCACACCCACCCACTCGGTCTTATTTGTGCATTTACACACAAGGCATTTTGTGATTACCTTTTTATCATTGTTTTTTAAACATAGCATGGAACGGATGAAGTTGTACCTACGCATGGACATTTTGACTGTTTCATGTAATCCTGAAACACTGTCTTATGAATTGTTTGCCCATTTAAACCAGTGACTCTCAACAAGGGTGTCCCACAGTGCTATGTTAGCACTGTTAGGTGTGCAAACATGATTCAAAAAATAAACCCAGAGATTTCAAATAGGAAGACCACAACAGGTCAGAAAGCTTTTAACATTGTGGTTTCCTGAGTCCTTTGCACCAGAAGAATTGCTCTACTCTTTTTTCTGCAGTCAAAGCTCAAGTGAAAACTAAGAGCTAGCATTTTCCGAGGGGTTCCTTGAGTCTAAAAAGGTTGAGAATTACTAGCGTGGACTGAAGTATCTATGCTCTGATTTCTTCTGGGGAAGTAGGCCCTGGCTCAGCAAGGCAAGTAAACATGATGAATATGTGCCTAAGTGCTTTGCTGAATTACAACTCAAGAGCCTGAGCCAGCAGGCAAATTTTCATTATTCAGACCTTTAGTTTATCCTGTACAGGCACAAAGAAAAATGTCAATATTTAATAATAAAGAATATAAAAGAAGATTGCCGGTTTAAAAATGGTATATGGAAAAGGATTTAGTGCTTCAGTCCTACAAGCACATGGACTTTTTCTTTAAGCATGCAAGCAGTCCCACCGCAGTCCAGGGAACTGTGTGATCTCTCTCTCCGCATTTTACTGGAGTTGGGTAAGAAAAACCATTTGTATCAATTTTACTTTTATTTCTGGTCACTTCCATTTCTAGCTCTCAGATAACAGAACAGCATACCCACTGAGCCAAAGTGTCCAACGCTGCTGAATTTCAATTGTTAACAATTAGGGAAAATGTAGGCATTTTTTCCTCAGTGAAATATTAAAACATGTTTTTAAAAGGTTTTGCTTAACCTTTTTCAGTTATTAAAGCTAAAGCCAAAACTAAATTTGGAGTCCAAATAGCTTATGATGAGTAAATGTACTTAGATGAGTCAAGCCATCAAAGCTAATAAAACTATTCACCTGTACAAATGTTTGTAGGCTTGGAGTCCTAAACTATTTACATGAGAAATAAATAAATAAGAGCTCAATTCATCAAGGATGCAATTCATGCAGTGTAGAGCAAATCTCAGACTAAATGGTAAAAAAAAAGAAAAAGAACTTTTTTTAGCATTATTAAGTTTATACTCCAAAAAGCAGAGTAGATGGTTAGTGCATGTCACTATGGGTATTACAGTCACACCCTCACCCAGACTCAAAGCCCTTCATAAGCTACAGTAAAAAACAACAGGAAATGGCTAGGGGTATTTATAGCATTATTGTGTTTATCCTGAAGTGATGTTCTGCACAGATTATGATGAAGTTTTTCTTGGGAGAGGATACAGCTTGTGTGTCAGCTGGAGATTCGCATGCATTTCACCAAAGATATTCCATGACAAACTTGTGTATTCTCTTTCCCCTTCACCTTTCTTTGGGTTTTTTTTAAGGTTTTATTTTATACTAGCCCTTTCCAAAGATGCACAGAAACCAGCCGAATTCTCATTTCAACCACACTGCTATAAATTTGGAGTAATGGCTTCACCAGACTATTAATTGTAGAAAGGAGGGAGGAAAAAAAAAAATCGCAACTCTGCTACAAATTGTCACTTCAAAAGAGAGAGAGAGAGAGACAGAGAGAGATTAAACAGGTCACTATGACTCATTCCTTGCCTTCTCTGAAATACATTTCTCAAATTCAGGGTTAAAACCTAGCTGCCACCTTTTCTGAATTGTAGTTCTATGAAAAGAAAAGCAAAAAAAAATTAAAGAAAAGAAAAAAGATGAATAACACGAGAAAGCCCAGCCCAGCCTGGTCCTGGAATTCCTCCCTTAATACTGGCCAGCCCACACTTTGGATCCTCTCTGTTCAGGGACCCACTTTTCTCCTCCCCACCATGTCCTATATATCTGGGCTCTATAATGAACTATCTGCCCTTTGAATCATCAGCAGGACCTTAGCCCTTCCCTATGAGATGGAAACCTTATTAACAAGCTGCAGTGTTTTCAGCAAACACTGCCTGCCTGTTAGATACCCCTCCTATGCACCCACGCGCTGATCAGAGCACTTTAAAGAGGCTTTTGCCAATTCACCTGCAGACTTTCAGTTTGGCTTTTCTGGCAACAGAAAACCCGTATGAGATAAGGTGGCTAAATGCATCAGTGGAATATCTAGGTACCATAAAAAACACCCACTTATTAAAGTACACTGGTATACAAACATCTTCCATGCAGGCCAGTTCAAATTCAGCCAGTAATACAAGGGAAGTAAAGAAAATAACAATTAAAATCCCATTGTAGCACAGGAAACAAAGAACCAGATATAACTTCATTGTCAGAGCAGTTTGTGATATCTTCACTCAGATCTGTGGCCATATTTTTGAGAGCGTCTCAACAGTTGCTCATTTTGCTGTGTACACCACACAATTTCTATAAACCTTGATTAAAAGCAGTCCAAAAAAAATCAATCATATGACACTGGGACCGTTTGCTGCCTGTAACTGTTATTAACAAATTTTAACCTTTCCTCAGAGAACGCAGAAGGAAATCCTGCTGTAATTTAAGCTTTTAACCACTGTCCCAACTTCCCTTCTCTCTCTCTGGAATAAATCAGGGCATCCAATGATTTCATTGTTTGCAAATATAATAAGCCTCTTTTTTGTCCATTTAAAAAACAAACAGAGACAAAAAAGCATTAGGAAATCTTTGTGAATGGCAGCAATGCTGCATTTTTTGTGCGCTGCATTAATTAATGCAATTGAGTCAATATCCAGGCATAGCCCATTTGTATGAACGCTATTCAAATCATTATCAGTTTTATTAGGGCTTCATTATGGTAGAACTGATCAAGCCCAGATTTGCTGGGCTAATTTGCATCATATTCTGACAGGTGCTAGTCCAGGTGTCCTATTGTCATTCTGAAGCATGAATTAATAATACAGTTCAATCCCACTTGCCAGCCTCCCCACCCCCACCCCTCAATTATCATTTGTGCAAGGGAGGAAAGAATAGAAATTTAGAAGCAGGAAAAAGATCTCTGGCTTCGTCTCCCCAATCAGCCCAGGTTTATCCCCCCAGGCATTTTCCAAGGTTTATTAAAGTTAGTCTTGAATGACTGGGCAACCAGTACTCTTTTTCCTTTGCCTGTCAGAGTCCTCCGCCCAGGCTTCCTTGTTTCCTGTTAGTTAACCTAGGGTATAACCTAAGCTATACCTTCTACCATCTAAAATCATTGCTCTCCACGCTTGGTGTTTATATCCTTCCAACATCTACAGCCACATATGTACCTACTTACTCCCTGTTACAATACTAACAATTCACAGGACTGAACCTATCAGACCCTTGAAGTCACGCGAGTGATTTAAAAGACAAGAGATGTTTAAAAAAAATATTTTATTCAAGGGTCTTTTTCATTTAATGTTTGACTTTATTTTATTTCTGGGATCTTAGCCTTTAGGGATGATGGTTTCCAGCTTTTCTCTGCAATCTGGAAGGCTAGAACCGTTCCTAAAAAGCATGCCAAGATTCTGCTATATTAGGATTAAACCCAGGTTTTTCAAAACACCACCAAATATCACGAGGGTAGGCAGCTCGGCTGCCTTGGCATCCAGTGCCTTCCTTGCTCTTCCAGTCCTTGCACACCACTCGAGTCATCCTCCCCACTTTTTGTTGCTCTTCCCTGAGCCCTAATTTGCCAGGGCCTTTCTGGGTCAGGTAGTGTTCAGATTTGAGCTCAGCCTGCCCTGTGCGCTCTCCCTGGAGCCACCCAGACTGCTTATGATGAGCATGGCTCTGTGACTTGGCAGTTGAAACGCAGCCACCGCTCAAAACTGCACCAGCCCTTCATCTGCTTTCACCTGCTTGGTTTCTCCCGCTGACTTAACTGCCACTCAGGTCCCTCATGCCTTTTCCTGTCAAGGAGGAACAAGCTTGCACATGGTGCCTTTCTGGCTTCCAGCCCTGCTCAGCAGGTTCCTTATCCTAGCTCTTCTTCAGGAACACCCCGCTTGCTGCTCAGGGCTCCTTCAGTGCCAGTCATTTATATCCCTCTGCTGCAAATCCCCTGGATCTCTGCCTTCCACTGTTCACCCATCCTGTGCCTACAGTTCTCCACTAGGACCCACGGGAAGTATCCTTGGGCCAAATCTTTCAATGGTGTGTAAACCAGTGTTCAATGGTGCAGCTCAATTAAAATCAGTTTATATCAGCTGAGCATCTATTTTTGCTCTTTCAGTCCTTGGACTGCTTCAGGACTCCTGGGTTCATCTCAGGGCCTGTTTTACAAAAGACCTGGGTGCCCATGGCCAATAGGAGCTGTGGGTGACCATCAAATCTACAGATCAGGCCTTTTTTTAATCTCTCAGGGCCTCCCAGTTGACACGTCACCTGCCTCTCATGGGTTTTGTGAGCTACAGTTACAATCAGTGAAGCACTGATCTCTTTGGACCAAAGGCACCACAGAAGTGCAAAGTACTAGCATTAGTGATAGCACCCTGGGGTCAGAGTCTCCACTATCCCCATCACAATCAGTGACAACCCCCCCTTGGAGTTTAGTAAAACAGGACAGGGCGCTGACAAAGGCATCCAAGCCAAAGCACATTTGAATGGTGTTTTCTCCCCTCCCCAATTTTTTTCTCTCTAAAAAAAACCAGCTTGCAATAAACGGCACTTGCTAAATGACTGTTTAATGAGACAGAATGTGATGCAACCTCCCCCTCCCATTGGAAACCACTTGTCATCAGCAAGCCAGGCCCTCTGTCCCTGCTTATAGACACTGTCAGGTGCATGCAGAAGAGGGTCCCAGTTCTATAGGGTATTGAGAGACAAGAGCCTTCCCTTGTTGTTCCAGCCTGTAACGAAAACTCGCTCGCCACATATACAAATGTGATCAGGGAGCGGATTTGCACCTGTCTCAGCAGACAGAGATAAAACAATGATGGTGTTCAGAGAGCAAATCAGTTAGCAAGCAGCCAGGGGCAGGGAGAATGGTGAGAGTGCCCTTGGCACCTCTCCATTAAAGCACTGTACATATCCTGAATTTAAAATACATCGGATTCTTTTCATCATATCGTCAGAGCATGGACTTTTTTGTGCCTTAGACACTATTCAACAGCATTATTCTTTCCCGTGTAGCTCTCAGCTAACATGACCTTTAATGTTAGATTAATAAAATAACAAAGAAAAAAAGAATAAAAGCCAAGTGTCACGAGTGAGAGCACAGGGTGTGTCTCCTTCATAGCATGCTGCATCAGCAACTTCCCTCCAGCAGAGTCCTAGAAGTTTTGTCATACACAGAAATCAGAACAGCCACCAGCTGCATAAACCCCTGTGCACATTGTCAGGGCTTATCAATATTAATCCTTAATATTTTTGTTCATTTGGTTGTTTTATAGATTATATCCTTTTCAGAGCATGGACGATGTCTTCTGATTTGCAAGTGGCTAGAACATTTGGGTGCAGTAATAAAGTTCGTAACAATAAATACATTTCCTCATCCTTGTTGTACATGTTCTCCACCCCTTGCATTCAGCTGGTTGGATCTTTGATGCAGAGGGATTTCGTATGTTAATGCTTTTATACTTACAGCATTTGTCCAAGGATCTCAAAAACCATTGTGAACATTTTTTTCAGTTCTCTCAGTGAGTCAGCGGCAAGTTGGCATTATCACTGCTTTGCAGATGGGGAAACAAAGCACGTAACTTTGAAGAGATTTGCCAGAGTCAGTCAGGGGCAAAGATAGAAACAGAACTTAGGACACCTCACCCACAGGTCCTTTCCTAATCACTAGATCACACTTGGTTCCCCTCAGGAAGCACAGCCTTTTCCAAGTTCACAATCACCAACTGTGCTTTCCAAGAAGCAGGGATATGTGCATGTTTTAATAGCAAGGAATTGTTTGGTATCTACTGAAGCACCAACTCTTTCATTTCTTCCTCTTTGCTAATATGATGCATGGTTTATTATGATCTAAACTACTCAGAAGAGCGGAAATCATTTTCTGCTGAGAGGGTGGCAGAGAATTTTGTTCCGCATTTTGTCAAATTTCTGGACTGTTTCTAATTTATGTTTTGGCCTGCTCTAATTAGGATAACCCATAAAACTGGCTAGACTATCTAGAACAGCCAAATCCTGAAATACTTGAAATCAAAGGCAAAACTGCCAATGACTAACTGTATCCTTAGTACTTTGTGTATTGCATTAATGACTAGAGCTCCCATTGTGTTAACACTGCAAATGCACAGTAAAGGAGTCCCTGCCCCAAAGAACGTACAGTCAAAGATAACAAATAGACACATTATTAGCCCCTTTTTACAGCTGAAGCACAGAAAGGTGAAGTGACAGGTCCGTGAGCATACAGAAAGCCTGTGGCAGAGTCAAAACTAGAGACAGATCTTCTGTGTCCTAGTTTAGTACCTTAAGCACAGCAGAGACAGTGGGTTGGCTGTAACTCACTGACATCCCCCTTATCACAGCTCTGTTTTAAGATTCCCACGCTGGGACAGTGACCTAATCTGAGCCAGGAACCACCCTGTAATACATTATCTACATAGCACTGCGCTCTACATATAAGCTACTGTCATAATGGGATAGCAATGTTATCATGGAGGGAAACAGACACAGATGGAGTGATGTGAAACAAGGTACTTTATAGTACTATGCAAACCCATGGCATTATACAAATGAACAATAAAGCTTGAACCAGAGCTCATACGAATCTGATTCTGCTGTGATGCAATTGCGAATTAGGAGTGTCTTATGCCACTCCTAATGGCATGACCTAGTTATAATAGCAGTATGAGAGATTCAGTTCAGCTGTTCAGAAACTCAGCTCCAAATTTCACCTGTACCTGTTTAAGCTCATTGATTTTACTCCTGTTTTATACCAGCATGAGAGGAAACCCATGCTCCTTGTATGCACAGTAGCTTTCACTCTCCACAAGGACATTATGTATACTCTAATGTAGTGGGGATCAAGTGATCTGACCTTGTGGGCTGGATAAGTGGAGTAGGGCTGGTCCATGGGCTGGATCCAGCATGGGGTTGGCATGTGGGATCAGTCCAGAGGTGCAACCTGATGTGCTGGCTTGGCCCCACATGCCAGATCAGGAACTATCCACATGTTGACACAGTCCAGTGTGTAGGGCCATGCCATGTGGCCCACGGGGCTCCCAACAGGTCTGAAGATTTGGCAACAGCGGAGTGGTGACAGTGCTAATTGTCATGGCTTTGGGCTCTCCTGCAAGCCATAAGTTAAGCACCGCTGCTCTAACAGGTACATTCATTGATCCTTATATCAGTAAGCACTGTGTGTATTCACAGGTATTGCCCCAGATATTGAACACATTCTCAGGTACTCACTAACAGTGAGATACCAACTATTCCCAGGTACCACCTATCCCTGCTGCCCCCCGAAGAATCCCTGTATTCCCCACAGGACGCAGAGAGGTCTAGTATTGTTATATATTCTCTACATATATGTGTCCCACATTGTCCCAAGTTCTCCATGCAACCTTGGGTAGTCTGTATGGACCTGATTCAGCAATGTACTTACACAGATGCTAAGGACCTCCTCAATCCACACTCATTTAGCAAGGTATTAAAGCATGTGCTTAACTTTCAGCATATGCCTAAGTCCTATCAAGTCAATAGGAATTAAATGCTTTCCTGAATCAAGACCCACAACATCAGAGCAATGTCATTCCCAGAAGATGCCTCTCCAGAGGGTGATCTTTTTTCATGGGTGGTAGCTTTCTCCAATCCATGGCCTCTCCCTTCTAGGTCATTCTGCTGCTCAGGGATGACCTGACATTGTTTGCACTGTTGGATAAAAATGAGGAGGTAGAGACGGGGCGGTAATCTCTTTGCCCCCTCTGAGTGGTTCTGCATAAAGACATTCAAACCAGCCTGAGCTGGGTAGGAATTGTCTTAGGATATGTCCAGGCAGCATGGTTTTGCAAACCTGTGCTAACTTTCATTACCTAACTTGGGCAGCAGTGCAGTGGTGATGTATCAGATGGACAGCCATGAAGGGTAAATGCCCTGGAGCCAGAACATGCTTGTGAAGCCCATCCTGATGGCCATGTTGCCGTCATGGTTGCTGCTGGTACCTGGGTTAACTCCATTAAAGGCATCTGGGAATGCCAGTTGCTGCTGCAGTCATATACCTTCATTTGCTAGGTAGATATACCCTTAGTTAGAGAAAAAGAAAAGGGGTGTGGCAAGGGAGCACTCCTGTTTTGGTGGTGAAGCGTTTGAAGAAGTGTGTTTTCATGGTAGGGAAGTATGGAAAGGGTCACTGTAAGCGTGTGCTTGTTTGAGGTGGGGAACAGCATGAGTGGGTATCTCTTCAAGGAATGAGTGTCTCTTGGAAAAACTGAGATCAGAACATAGCTGGTGTCAGTCAGTGTAGCTGAGGATGTGGCACTTAAGTGAAGCCATGCTGACTTATGGCAGATGAGTTTCAGCTCCACTGTCTGGGGATCAGGGAAGATGTGAACGAATGTGTTGGAGGTGATGGTTGGGACACTAGCCTGGTACTTGGGAGGCTCAGATTCAGGTTATTATTCTACCAGAGAAGAAATCTGTGCCTGGCTTCCCCCTCGTATTGGTACCACCTAGGATGTTGAGTATGAAATATTGGGAGGTGCCCTGATCCCACAGTGGTGGCAGCCATGCAAATACTTTAGATAGACTGAGTCTAAGTGTGGGACAGAAGTGCAAGTGCAGTGATGAGAGTGAGTCTGTATGTGGGGGGGAGAGTAGCAGGGTGATCTGATCTAGTGGGGGAGGATGAGTGAGTGTGAGAAGGGAGACCTGGAGGTAAGGTCCTGGAGAGAAAAGAAGGCTAGCCACAGACACTTACAGGGGATGAGTCTGATCATTTTCTGGACAGATCACATGAACCATGATACTGAGGAATTGCCTGTGCACTGGAAAGAGCTTCACTAGACTGCCCCTCTCTCCCCTTCTTCCCCACCCCAGAGAATCCCCATGTTCCCCATAGGAGGCCAAAAGGTTTCCTATGGCAGACAGGTCTCTTCCTGCTCCCTCTGGCTAGGGACAGAAATTCAAAAAGCCTGAGCCTGAATTGATTCAATCATTGCAGGTTAGTCTAACTTGGTTAGGCTAAACTGGTTTGTAATCATACAATCATTCCCTCTGGACTGAAGAAATGCAGGCACATGCCTGCAGTGGCGCAGGCTAGAAGCCAGGGGGCAATAGAGAAGCCCTCCCTTCCCTTCCACAATGCTCAGCTGGGGGTGGGGCAAGGGCATGGCCAGGCTCTGGCAGGCCACTCCCAACCTTGCTGCTATCTGATAGTTGATGACACAGCATTTAGCACCCCATCAAAAAAAACCAAAAGCCTCTCTCATTAGTTCAAGCTCTTCTTAAACAACTTTTCCCAAGGAAGGAACCGAGGGACATTACCAGCTGACCTGTTGATAAGCTCCAAAAAGTCCTAAGTGGACACTGTCCTGCCTGCCTTATACAGACACCTCTCAGCATTATTTAGCATACCACATGCTGCCTAGGGTCTGTGCTGGGAGAGAGGGGAGGGGGTAATTCCTGCTTGTCAGGGGGAGGGGAGGGGAGGGGACACCAGGCCGAAGGGCAGGGCCAACCCTGCTCTGGAGCAGAGAGCTCTGTCTAGGGTTGCAAAGCATCTGGGATGCTGGGCGATTCTGGTTTAAGTTAAACCAGGAAGGGGTCTGGGACAGGCAATGCATAAACCAGTTTGGCCCAAATCAGTTAAGTCTGATACTACATTCAACCAGGTTTATCTCAAACCAGTTTCAGCTATTTTCAAACTGGTTTATGTGCACTGAACATCTTTTCTGTTACAGGTTTAAGCCAGTTTCTGATCACTTAAACCAGTTTATGTGTAATGTCTGTCCCTAGCCTCTGTTTCACTGCACCAATGTGCATATTACAATTATTTGTTGCTGCAAACACCCAGGCAGCACTGTCTATCTCCAGGCACGTTTGCTTGGCACATCAACGAACCTCCCTCCCTCCCCGCCTGCTGCTCTCAGAGTGGCAGAGAGCAGAGCTGCCTGAGCAAAGTGTCTTTCATAAGATAGGGTTTCTGTGGTTTGGGTTTATTTTAATTTTTTTCGTGAGTTTGCAGCTGCTAGTTTTTAAACTACCAACCTTGGAGCAGCTCACTTGAAAGAAAGACAGAAAGAAAGACAGAAAGAACTGAAAAGCAAACTAGAAGGAGAAACAGAGGAACTAATGGGAAGGAAAAAAAAGAAAGTGATTGAAGCAGAGGCCTGTCTGAGGAAGTAAGATTGTTTAAAAGTAGCAGCAGCTACTACATGTATTAAAAAAATTGGCTTATATATAAAAAACCATCTGGTGTTTAGCTGAAATTGTAGCTGCGTGTACACCCTGTATGTGCATGTGTGCGTCTGTGTTCTGAACAGCTTCTCTGAAATGCACATTTACTCAGCTGGACTTCTGCACCAGAAATCTGCAAAACCTATTGGTGTTC
This sequence comes from Alligator sinensis, assembly GCF_000455745.1. NCBI lineage: Eukaryota > Metazoa > Chordata > Crocodylia > Alligatoridae > Alligator > Alligator sinensis. The sequence continues at coordinate 401,030 of NW_005841989.1, forward strand.
ACACCCTCCTTTCTCCTTCTGGGCAGTTACTGATGGTCTTTGATCTGAAAAGCACTCGCGCAGGCGTCATACGCAGCACTGCAAACCCACATAAAACTACAAGTGCTCGGTTTAGAAGGCTGAAAGTTACACTCGTTTCACTAATACTGCAGAACACAGGAGAATTTATACCAAGCATATAATCGGTTTATCAAGCAGGTTCTTCTTATTTGTTATTTGCATTTTATCATCTGCAGTGCTTTTCCAACCCCAGCTGAGTTCAGGGTCCTGTTGGGCTCAGTGCTCCTAATGAGATGCAATCCTTCCCACAAGGGTCTGGTCTAAAGAGACAGGGCAAAAGTTTGAGGGAAAGGAATTATCATCATCTAAATTTTGCAGATGAGTAACTGAGGCACAGCAAAATGAAGCAGCTTGCCAAGATCACACAGGAAGTGGTAGAACAACACACTGAACCAGGTTGGCAACCACAGAAGAGTAGAAAGACCTGGGTGAATTAACTGATCAGGAATGGCTATGAGCCACCCATGTGATGTGGCCAAAAAAAAAGGGATATGATGTAGTTGTATTAGAAAAAGGGCTGTACTGATGCCATTATACAAGGCAATACAAGACCTCATCATAAGCTACTGTGTGCAACTGTCACCCATGTTCAAGAAAGGCAAATCTAAACTACAACCGGTACACAGGAGCTAACCAGGGGAACTGCAAGCCTGTATTTATGGGAGGAGACTAAAAGAGCATGACTTGCTTAGCTTAGCAAAGTGAAGGCTCAGGGGACAGGCTTCTTCCTTACAAAGACATCCGCAGGTAAACACTAGGGAAAGAAAAGAGGGTTTTCAGTGAAAGAACAATCTTGATCCAGGAGCCTAGATAAAATCTGGCCGTGATTAAATTTTGCCTGGAAATTGGAAGACGGTTTTCTAGCCTCCCAGAAGAGCAATGCAATATGGATAATTACTTAACTATGTAGCATTTCTAGGAATCCGTGGGTAGGCCACTAAGAGGGAAATCTTCCGATTATGACACAACTTTTATAATCATAAAATCTTCAGACTATCCCGCTTGTGTCTGTCTATGTTCTCTCTTCCTTCCTAAATAATTCACAGGGAAGATAAAAGCTTACAGAACGTGCAGGGGAGAACGGTAGGATTCTGACCATGCACGCAAAGCTGATCTTTCGCAAGACTGTTAGCCCAGGCCACGTGCTGCTGGAATGGTAGCCGTTTCCCCTCAATTTGCATGAAATGTCTCAGATTGCAACGAGAATCTTGATGTCACAAGAGAATGAGCAATCACTCAGATAAAATGTAGCATACAAATTCATACACATGACTGCCTTGGAGTGAAGGCCCTGTACTGGATGCAGAACTCAAAAAAAAAAAAAAGGTTTGGTTCTTGGCTTCCTGTATCATCTTGATTTGCCAGTTAATTTCTCTGTGCTTTTGCTCTGCATCGGTAAAGTGGGGATGGTCAATCTTTTTCTTCTCTGAGGAGCAATGCCAGGAGGGTATGTGCAGTAGTGCTTGCAACACTCAGCAGAATGGCCAACTACTGAGCGCTCTAGCCCTGATCCAGCAAAGCATCTGCACATGTTTGAATTTAAGCTTGAGTGGTCCTACTGGAGTCAGGTTTACTGAGGTACTTTCGCCCTTGGGAGGAGTATCATTAATATGGAAATGTGTGTGCTGCTATCTGATAGAGCAGTTTTGCTGTAGCTTTAGGAAGGAAACTATCCATCCGATATGACTATACACAGATAGAGCCACATGCACAGGAATTTTGCCTGGGATTTGAGTGGGAGCTAGTTAGGATCAGGCCTACAATGTCATCATCATGTATACAATTCTTCTTTCTGCAGGACTACCTAACTGCAGCACCATGACTCACAGAGCACCCTAACACCCAGGACTCAGTCTAGATTCTTGATATGCCTCAATGCCACATACAGTTAAGCTTTACTACTCAAGAGGAGTTTCAGCACTTCAGGATGAACTCGCAGATGGAAATCAAGGTGCTTTTTGGTGTTGTATAGATACCATGCCAGTTCATAACCAAGTGATCTTTCAGAGTGCTAATGGCAAATCTTACTTTCAAAGGGGGCTGCAGGTACCTCCATATACCTTTCAGCCATTAACTCCCAGAAAGTCCTAAGACCTAGAAGACTGGTGTAGTCATCAGGACACCTGGGTTTTAGCCCCCACTCTGACACTAACCTACTGTGTGACCGTGGGCAAAGTCAATCCCTGCCTCTATCATCTTCTAACTTTTCTTCCATGCCTGCTAATCTCTGTGACTCTTGGTCTGGGCCTGTCCAGTGTATAACAGGAGGGCACTGGTCTTAGCTGGCATCTAGTGACTACTATTGTAATCCAAATAACAATAACAACACTACCAACTTCTTGTTCCAGTCAGGAGCCCTTCCTAGAAGCCAAACTGTAACATGAGCCCTATGAGCAAACCCTTTACAACTTAATAGGGATTTAATCAACTGGGTTTTATAGCATTTGAGCAGGGCTCTATAGAAATTGCCCTATAAATAGGAAGCAGTAGAAACCGCTAAGCTGCCTCCATTTTCTTCCTGAGTTGTACAACAGGGAGATCATTCATTATTGAATTCTCCTGGATGATTCAAAAATAATCAATACAAAATTATTATTACATTGGACTTTGCTCCCTAGGTCTCCCACAAGTCCCATTCAAATCCTGCCCAGTCGCAGGAATCCAATCTTGCAGGTTGGGCAATGTTGTTCTCTCTTCTCCCTGGATTAAAGCGGCGTAAGCCCCAGCTCCTCTCCCTGGCTTGGTGAGCAGTACTCTCCTGTAACACCCCCTCCTACTTAGCTGGTGTGGTGTGATAGATCCCTCCTGTTTCAGTCTAGTTTAACCACTGCCCACCCTGCCCAGCTTTGTAAGAGCGCAAAACACACACAGAAAGCAAATGCACAGCAGAAATGGGTCAAGAACAGAACCTTTTATGCAGTTCCCCATCTTCCCCTCAGCTGGATTTTGGCAGTTCGGAAAAAATGAACCCCAGACACAGACCAGCTTTGTTGGAGGTGCTGATTTTGCAATACCCAAAGCAAAACCACCCCAGATTGCCCCATTATTTATTTATTAGATTTATATCCCACCCTATACAAAAAGCATTATGGAGATGGGAGGAGAGTGAACCTTTTTTGTTTTTATTTTCCAGAACCCTGCTGAATTTGGTGGTTCAAGATAAATTAATCCGGACCTAGAACCACCCTTACTTCTGATTTAAAAAATGCAACTTATTTGGCTACAGGGGTGTAGGTGGTCGCCATGTTGGTCTAAGGACACAGGCAGACAAGGTTCTTTGGGTGAACTGATATCTTATTTGGCTATGCATGTATGTACAACAATACATACAAATACACTTATTTGGCTGTGCATGTATGTACACATCTGTGTGCATGCATGCATGCATGTGTGTGTGTGTGCATGCATATACACACACAGGTTTCTGAGGCTGGAATTGAAGCTGTGGTTCCAGAAAAATTTCCCCTGTATTGCTTTTAAATTCCTTAGCACTCCAAGAAATGAGTTTCTAGAGTCTCAGCTATACCGATGTCAGTGGGAGCTGTAGCTGACCAGGACCTCATTCACAACCCTACTTTGAAGTTTATCACATATCTGCAACAGGATTTACTGCATTGACTTGAATATAAGACAACCATGAATATAAGATGACACCCCAATAATTAGGTAGAAAATGTATCCATTTTCTAATTTGGAATTTAATTATTGGAGGTTTTCCTTTAATTTGTCCCTCTCCTGTCTTGAGGGGGTCAAGTAACCCTTTCCCTCAACCATCCCCAACTTCTTCCCCCTGCAGGCAACCCTCCCTCCCTCCCTGTCAGACCCTGCTCTCCCGGAGCACAAGGGGTAAACTTGAAAACATTGATTTTGAAATAAACATACTGGTAATAATTTGCATATAAGCAAATTACTATTGGTACCCATAGACTTGGGGGCGGGGGGGGCGCTGATCTTGTTCAAGGCCAAATTGTTTCCAAATTCAATTGGGCAAAGCCCAACAGTCAAGTGCCAAAATTCAACTGAGCAGAGCTCAATCATCAAGTGGCTCTACCACCGGGCAAGTATCCTCCCTCCCAGACTCACTGGACTGAGGCTTTGGATACTCCCCAAATCCAGACAGGCAACCTATGTGCAAGCCCCAGGCCTGGAGGCCTTGGGGTTCAGATGACCGCAGTCTCGCTTATCTTAGTCAAAAGGCCAACACAACTCTTAGGAACTCAAAATACACATTGCAGCTGAGCAAAACAATACACTGTGCAGTAGAAAGTTTGCAGTGTTTTACAAAAATAGCCTTCACCCTTGAGGGACAGGCCACACACACAATACAGAATGGTTTTGCCTTTGCACAGTACCTTTCACACATGCAGTATCCCTTAAGTGATTACCAGAATGTAAATGTAATTGCAGAGTTAAATACCAGGAAAAGGAGAGTGAAAAATGAGAAGCAAAAAAGTCTGCAAAGTAATTTATTAAAAGAACGAATTCCTGCAAGGAAGGAAGGACCCTGCCACTGAGAATGTGTGAACACAGTAATATATCTTACACAGCATGTACCTAGCCATTTTGGATGACATTTTTGTCAGCAGCTAGAACTTGGTATTAGGATTCAAATATCTAGTCATAGGTTCAAATACCAACAGGCATCTTCATGATTCCCAAACTGATAAACTGAGCTGCATGCCACCTACTCCACATACATTTTACTTTAAATGAAACGTTCACAATTGATTACCTGCCTGCTTTTTACAGTCACATAAGAGCTCATCTCTATCAGCTCAAAGAAGTATCTGATTAAAATATTCCTCGCCCACACTATTATAGTAGTTTGTCTGCCGAGTGGCTGCCTGCCATCCCAGAGATGGTAGCATGTCAACAGCAGAGAGAGTCTTGTCCATGTACTGCTAGTCATGCCGAGCACTATTAAGTATGAAGAGGGTGCTAGCAGGCTGGTGAGCTCGCTCCGAGAGCTAGCAGCAAAAAAAAGACAAACGCTGGAGACTAGCGTTATGTAAAGTCCTAAGGAGAATTGGAACAGGAGCAGTCGAGGAGTTATAGTTTCCTTTGTTCTGTTAAAAGGGAAAAGGAAACACATCAGGAAACCAGACTGTGGAGCACAGGAAGTCTCACTTGGGCTGATAAAAGGAACTGATGTGAGGTAGGTTCAGATGCAGTTAAAAGTCAATCAAGCTTGGAACAACAAGAAGAGCTTCTCAGAAGAAACCAGAGAGCCAAACTGTGATTCTTGCTGCAGAAATGTACTTGTTCACATGGTTTAACTCTTTGGTTGCTTTCTTTAAAAAAAAAAAAAATCTATTATAAAACTGCTTTAATTAGAATAAATTCTATTCTCAACACAGATACATTGCTTTCCATAACCTGCTTCCAGGTTTCACCACACCTTTCATCAGACCTCTCTCCCATTTCTCATTTTCACTCATCAGCTCTCTCTGAAAACTTTATGCTTGCTGTTTTCCCTCTTTTTAAGTACAGATTAAAACCAGTGCTAGCACACAAGGGAACTCTTTGCTGCATGAGAAATGACAAATAATTAATTAAAGGTTCTTCCGCCAGTGACATTCTTCACACTGTTATTCTCAATTTTTCTGACTTGTGGGGCTACGGCTCCAAATATAGTTTACAAACGTCCACTACTCTGCAGCCCTGATCCTGACATCTGTGGCTTTACATGTGTCTTTGTTAGCAAACTTCAGTGAGGGAGCCAGACCTGACTGCGCCTGTTAGCCAGTGTGCTGAGCATCGTAAGCAATATTTACCACAATGTGGATGACTCCTTTGGAAAAAAAATAAAAATGGGTAAAGAAGAAAAAAAATAAAGTTTGGTATCTGTGGATAGCACTTATTGCACTCTAAACAAAATTCCTTTTCCTCTGCCGTGTACTGTGTGATTTGATGGATATTCTGTGTTAAAGGCAGAAGCTAAGATTTACCCAAACTGTTACCATTGCCCTCCAGTGGCTTTGCAATTCTCAGCTAGCACACTGAAGAATTAGGCATATAAATCTGTATTTGGCATTCAAAAAGATAAGCTAGACACCCACTGAAGCCACTGGGAGCTGTTGGTGCTCATTACCTTTGCAAACCAGCCTACACAAATATGCACTTAAATACCTCATTGTGGCCATATTTTATGGGCCTGATCCTGCAGCTATTTCAGGATCCCCACTGATGTTGTGCTAGTGGCCACTTAAGAAACAGGACATTTTTGTGTGTCCTCTTTAATAGTCTTTGACAAGAATATCCCCTCTGTTTGTGCCCTAGCTAATGGCAAATCCTCTTATGGTTATTAAGTTCTTGCTGCTTCAATGCAAAAGACGGGTTTCTAGGCTGATGTTACTGGCTTTGCAGATATACATCAGTAATTATGTGGCTGTGGGTAGAGAGAGGAAGAGAGAGAAGACGTAGTTAGTTAGATGCATTACCGCTTTCAAAGCACTCCTTTTTGAACATTGTGTGCCAGATTCTGCACTGCCCTGCACCCTATGTTGTTATTTATTCCAATGAAAAGAGAGCTTGAATGAGAATACTTCGCACTACAAGTTGCAGACTAATCGAGAATCAGGCCTATAATTAAATGCAACTTTTTGCCTATTTTGGAAAGAGTTTATTTGCATGTTGCTATTTTAGGCCTTTTATATTCAAACACAACGTATGAATATGCAGCCCCAGTTTTGAATGACAGATATCTGCACACTCCGAAGTTCCTTAACCAACAATCAAGTAAACATACTTGGCAATTAATGCAACTGAATAAACTCCAATGCAATTTGAGCCAGAGTAAACTAATCCCAACATCACTGTTTAGACATGTATTTAAACACAGTAATTTACTCCACTGTTGAATCGTACCTGTCTCTCATGAGACTATCCTTCATTGGATTAAATTAATCTATTGCGCACTAACTACAGCACACGTGTAGGTGGTGATGCTTTACTGCACCGTAAATTAGTCTACCATGCAGTAAAGCACAAGTGTAGATAAGCCTACCAAGACTATAAGCAACCAATTAAGTATATGTCACATCAGTTATTTGTACATGCCAATATTGTATACCCACTCATATGCACTCATATACCCATACAAACCAACACAGGAGATAGACCTGATTCAAAGCAATGCACCTTAACAGCACTCACAATGTGGGGACAGTTTGACTTCAGATCTAGCTGTGGAACTAAGCACCTAAACTTCATAAATTGGGTCCCTCTCCAAAACGGGGTCTCTCTCACATAGCCAGGCACAGCTACTCATACATGAGTACACACACTCAAATATTAACACCATGCTACTGGAATGTTAGGTGTCTAACAAACCCACAAATGTCTGGAAATTTAAAGTTAAGGCTCCCCTGGCTCCTTTAACTCTCCTGCTCATGCATGTTTGCACTAAGATGGGACATAGGGTCTTTCATTACGTGGTCAAGTAATGCTGGGCAAAATTACATACGTTTATTTTACAAATGTGTCAACTATGCAGAATTCTAGAAATGCTTCACATGCTAACATTTTAAGGGGCAAGTTGTATGGCAGATGCCTCAGGGCATAATTTTATTGGGACTAAGGACCCAGTTGTACAGAGAGGACGGGGACTGAAGTCCAAGGGAAATCCAGCCTAAGGATTATAAAGGGAGGCAATCATGGATTGAACTGCAGCTTCTGCATAAACAGCTGTAAAGATCATTCTGCCTGTATCTCTCCACCTCATCAGCATGACATCCTGTCAAGGCTCTCAGCACCACTTGAATTAGTGGTTCTCAATCTCTTTAGTTTCATGGAACCCCTCATTAGACTCAAGGCACCTCTCAGAAAATGCCAGCTCTTAGTTTTTTCACTCATTTTTTGACGGTGGAAAAATAATAGAGGAATTTTTTTCTCTTGCGAAGACCACAACAGGTCAGAAAGTTATTATCACTATAGATATCTATTTGAAATCTCTGGGTTTATCTTGTGAATCATGTTTGTACACCCAACATTGCGGGGTGCCCTGCAGCACTTTGAAAGAATCTCAAGGCACCCCAGAGTGCTGCGGCACCCTGGTTGAGACTTAAACCAGCAGACTGAAATCCCAGGCACCTAACGATTAAGAAGTGGGGCTGTGTACAGGTGGATGATTATGAGAGGAGAGGAACCTTCTACCTGAAAACTATCCCCAAACAGCAGGCAAGAGTGGCCACAGTCCTTCTACTGAGTGGTAGAGCTACTGGATTCTTGTCCATCCTGATCTAAATCATCCCTGCCTAGCCTCACTGCCACTTCCCATCCAGAACAATGGAAGTGGAGTGGGACCCAGTTCTCTGGAGCAGAGACTGGGTCATAACCTCAGGTGACTTTACTCTTATTGGAATAAATGGTTTCATCCCTTCCCAGGATTTGTTAATGGAAGTGCTCAGCAGCCACTTCTCTGCTCCCAACTACTTCAGTTGCTATTTTTTTCAAGCTTCATCTTTCTTCTGTTGACATCACTGAAAAATATCCTTTGACTTTGGTGGGAGCAGAATTGAAACCTTTGTTTAACTAATGGGGATTGACAGCCGAGGCATGATCCTGCAGTCCTTACACTGGCAAAAATCCGATTGAGCAATCCATGCCCCATGGTGCTGATTTCTTTGGGGAAAAAAACCCCTTAGGTTTAGTGTTAAACTATTTCAGCATAAGAGATGACTACTAAGAGTATTTAGTAACAGCTTTCAACTGTTTTTGTTGGTGACACTGATGGCTATTAAAAGGTTTCTATAGAACATAAATTGGTGCGTCACAGATTAAGTGCTGCAATAATGGGTCTACAAATTTACGCTTTTCAGAATCCATGCGTTCAGACTGAAAGATGCTTTATAATGCTCTTGACACAGAAAGACACCCTGAACAATGGACTATCCGTATGCACGTTGTCTTCATCCACAGATTAAAACTTTGGCACTGAGAGTCAATGCCTTTTTCCAGGGAAGGGTGTGCTGAAATTGCTAGAGGCAAGGAGATTTAAAACAGAATTTTAAACTGAACTTAACAAAAAATAGGTTCTGGTCTGAGACCTTGTGGGACAAGTTTCAGGGCAAGATGAAATGCCTGCAGTTCAGAAACAGTGATTGCAAGAGAGACTTCACCCCACCCTTTGCTCTGGCAACCACCAACACACAAATCACGTATGTGTGTGTAGAAAGGAGAGGCTGGGTGGTGGTGGCTGGCCTTTTGAGTAATGTGGGCTTTTCACTGCATGCCCTTTAAATGGACCAAGCCTTTTTTGCGTCTGGTACTTTGTGGCAAACTGCGTTTTTGCAGAATGAGAGCAGCAGTTACACAAATATGCTTTTTAGTAACAATAGGACTATGCCAAGTGTATTTACATCCCAGTATGTGGCAGAAGAGCATTCTTATGTCTTGTCTACACAAGCTAGAAGCAAAACAACTGAATCTGTTTGTTATTTTGATGCAAGTCTCCACCTGGGTATTTTGTTCAGATTGAGACTGCTGCGGTTTTGTTTATGTACTCTAATTTGTTCATAAATCCATTTATATTAAACCAAAGCAGTATGCTTTGACTCTAAAATAAGAATGTGCACGCAGGGGTTTTCACTGAAATAATTAAAGAAATTGAAAAAAATAGATTTAGTTATTTGGAAACATGTTTGAATGTGCACCAGCCCCTAGACTCATTTTCTCCTAGCCATCATCTGTCATAATTATTTAAAGAATATGGACAGAATTAAACTTAATTCACATAAAAGACTTGCAGTACTTCCCCTGGATTATGCACTCAGTACAAAGCTTCATGGAATTATTCTGCGTCACCTATCCAAAATCCTTTCCAGAATTAAGTACCGAAAGGATTCCCTAGAAAATGCAAGACAAAGCTTACTGGACTCCCAAAGTGATAAACAATAATTTATAAAGAAATCAAACAGGATTAAAGTCACTGGGCTTTATCCAGCAATGAGCCCAGGGCAAGTCACTGGGCACAGACCAAACTAGTTTAAAGCTTTCCATTGCACCGAGTTGCTCCTGGTGGTGCTCTTTCTTTGTAAGAGAAGCCCAACGGCTGCTCTAATTCATGCTGGCACAGTATCCACAAAGGGATGAAAATGTTATCCAGGATCAGTGTAGCATAAAAGCATCCTGAGCACTTTGCTTCACTGTCTCCATGAGCCATTTTTCCACTATCCCAGCTGCAGAGAGGGAGTGTCAGCTTGATGCCAGTGGAGGATCATCCCTGCACTGGAATAATCCTCTGTGGACCAGTAAGAGTTTAGAACCAAGTAATTTCATACAATGCAAAGCAGCCACTTGAGGATGTCATCTGATGCTGCAGTCTCCAAAGGGCATAATAAAACACAAATGACAAAGTACAGACTGCATATGGGGGCTGCAGGGTAAAGAAAAGAAATCCTGATAGTGTCCCATACAGTTGCATTGATCTTATGAATGAATTCCTCACTGGCCCCCGCATCAGTGTACAATTCCTTGAATTCTGTTTATGAGTCTCGGTCACAGGATGGCCCAATGAGAAAGGGATAATCATTTGAAAAACCTGAATGATGCCCATTGCTTGCATATTTTAACACCTGAAGAATACACTGGAGACAAGGACCCTGCTTTGGCTCCCAGCCAAAAAGGATGGAATCACCTGGCAGGTTTTTTTCATCTCTGATTTCCATAAGTCTGTTGTGTGTGACATTCATCTATAATGGAAGGGGCTGAGACCTTGCCTTAATCACACCAGTACACAGGCCTCATCTCTCCTTTCTCTTGCTTCTCTCTGCTTTTTCTAGTACCAGTCCCTTCTCCAGCCCTCACCACAACCTCAACCGTGATGGTGAGAGGACCCGTTCTTCTGCTTCAGCTGGCCTTCCCAGTAATCTCCCTGTATCTCGCTGCCACATAGATTCATTCATAACTCAATAGCCATGCACACAACCTTCAAGAAAGTAAGAGATGACACCAATATTATTTCCAATCTGTATTCCCCATAGACATGGTCAAGTAGCATCTCCTGGGATTGGAAATATTGGTGCATAAAGACTCCTATGAAGTATGATACAAAGTTCAGCACCTAAAAAACATGTGTGGCTCAAACCACACCCTTTCCCATCACCCGCTGTCCTTCACCTTAGAGAAACTGAGGCAGGTGCTTCTTCCTTTTGGTAATGAATTGCAGCAAATCAGTCGGACCCCCCAAAGGGACTCAGTGGGAACCCAGAAGCTTTACTCTGCAGTGAGAAGTGCTACAGGGAACCAACCAGCTGCTGGCCTAAGGGTGGCAGATTTCAGCAAAGACCTCAAAGGACTTTAAAAAAGCAGGTATCACCCTCTTCTTCCAGATGAGGAAAAGGGGGCACAAGCAGCTTGCCCATGGTCCCATAGGGAATCAGAGGCAGAGTCAGTGACCAACTTGGGTTTTCTGGCCCCCCTGTCCGTAGCAAAAACAGCAGTTTACCACTGAAACAGAAATCATCTGCTAATGAGATACAGTCACAGAGGAGCTAAGGTGACTCGCTACTGCTCTGGACTCGTGCCAAACGTCACCCCCAGCTGGCCCAGTTGTAACTGGGTGCCTGGTCACTGGAGGGGGCTGGGCGCGAGCTAGCCACGCACTCCAGGATGTGTGCTGCCAGCAGACCTTAAGCACGCTAGGCGGGTGGGCTGCTAGCATGGCTGCCAGGGTCACTGGACTGGGATCTGGAAGGCCAGCCTTCAGTTCCCTCTTCTGCTCCCAGTGTGGCGGGGCCTGTCACTGCGCGGCTCAGTTCCCCATCTCTACATGGGGACGAAGGCAGCCTGGGGCTGGGCGGAGGAGCACACCCGGTCCTGCGGCTACAGGGGCCTAAATAAACCCTTTCCCCGGACGGGTCTTGACAGGGGCCTGGGCTGCACGCCCGCCCCCGGGCAGAGACAGGGGTGCACTTACTGCCACACCGCCGGGGTCTTGCGCTTTCATCCTCCCGTCGCCTGGCTCCGGCCTATCCCCGCTGCTCTCCTCCTCCTCCTCCCCTGCTCGTCCCTGGCTTTCCCCCCGGCTCCCTCCGTCCATGCCCTGCTCCCCTCCCCTCTGCACTTGTCTCAGCCCGCAGGCCCGCGACAGGTTTCAGTTCCTGCCAGTTCGCAGCTTCTTTCCCCCGAGATCAGCAAAAAAAAGAGAAGAGGAGGCCCCAGCCCTCCGCGGCCCACACCCGCCCAGGCGATAGCATCTTTCGAAATCCTCCAACCCCAACACACCCCCGGCCTCTCGCTGCGCGCCTGCTCTGCCCCGCGCTGCCCGGGGGTCTGCCCGCCCCCCCGGGCAGGGGAAGGGCTGGGCCGGCAAAGAAAAACACCCTCTGCTCCTCGGAAATGAAAACATCCCGCTACCCACCCCCCGGGGCGCCGCTGCCCTCCCTCCAGCCCCGCGGTGCGGTGCGGCGCGGTAGGGACAGCCGGCAGAGGGGAGGAGACCGAGCTCTCTCTGGGCTCGCAGCTGAACCAGATCCAAGTCCCCCTCCCCCGGGCAGGGCGCCCCTCCGGAGCGCGGACCTCCCCGCCGCGGGGCCGGGGTCCCCCCTCGCCCCTCCGGCCTCCGCTTACCTTAATAGTTCCGTCCATTGGGAACAATCTCCGGCCGCCCCCGCCAATATTCCACACATTGACCCGGCTTAGGCTGGGACCGACCCCTCGAAGTGCTGCCCCTGCCCTCTCGTTCACTTCTCTGCCCCCTTCCCCTGCCTTCACTTTTCCTTTCTCTGCCTCTCTCGCCCTTTCTACTTGTGCGCGTTGCAGCCCAGCGAAGGGGAGACAGTTAACCGGATGAAAGTTTTTTTTCTGCTAATTTTGGGAAGTGAAGTCACTCGAGGAGGAAACCTTCTGTCTCTCCGCCGGTCCTGCCTTCTTGATCAAAATATATCTGCATTTCACACACAGGATATTTGCTCCCTGCAGATAAGAGAGGACCAGAACAATAGCTGGTTCTTTCGGGCAGGTCTCGGGGGGCTGCCACGCACCCGGGCTCATCCCCACGTCTCGTTTCACATGTATTTGGCAATTTTTTTTTTTAATTTTTTTTTTTTGGCTGCAGCAAACTAGCCTGAGTCACTGACTTTCCGTCTCTTCCCACAGATTTGTATTAATGCGTTTTCCAGTCATAGGCAAAATTAAGGGGAGAAAAGCCGAGCTGGGCACGCAGGATATTTAAAAGGCGGCCCCTGCCCCCCCTCCTGCCCGGGGAGACTTTCCATGAGTCCTGCCTGAGCGGGCTCGGGTCGCCTCCAGTTATGCCCAGAAATTAGCGGTAAGTAGCAGGCCAGGCAGACCAACTACATTCAAGATAAGTTTACCCATGTCTAGTGCTTCCCTACGCTCAGATGCGGGTTTTTTGGTTGTTTTTTTTTTGCTGACTTTCCAAGCAAGGGAACTTCTCGTTCCCCGTCGTTTTGAAAGAAGCAGTATTTTTGTTTTTTTTAGAAAAGGGTTCGCCTTCACTTTCTCTGGGGCAGAAGAAAGCGTGCTGTGACACGCTTCAGCAAGGGAGGAAAAGCGAGCACGGATCTCGCAGCCTGGCTGCAGGGATCTGCTCGAGATCATTTCCTTCCCAACTGGGAAAAATGAAGTCGCGATTCCCGTAGCTCGGGCACTGGTCCATTGCATGCCAGTGGGCTTCAGACCCCCCCCCCCCCCGCAATTGCTATATCTGGTTAAAAGCCACCGATCACCAACCAGGGGGCAGACTGGAAAGCGACAAAAAGATGCCAGATGTGTTGAAAAATTCGCTTTTCGCTCCGGAGGGCGGGTCAGATACGGTGTTGGTCTCACGGGTACAACATCTTTAAACCGCTCCAGCTAGAGAGTAATTGGCATCAGATCCGGCGGTTCGTTCAGAGGGGAGCGATCACGCACGGGTCCTAGAGAAAGGGACATCCCTTCCCTTCCGTGCTAAAGAAGGAAAGAAAGAGAGGAAAGGAAGCCCGAAGCGGGGGGAAAGCTCTCCAAACAATCAAGGCAGCGGAGACAAAGCACTCCTGTCCAACCTGCCCCCCAGCAGCACACATCCTGCTGCCACTTGGGCAGCTTTTCTTGCCCACTCCTGCAATGCGGTGCAAACTGCCGGAGCCCAGAAAGGAAAAGGCGATACAGCCGAGACAGATTGCGAAAGGTAACAGGGCACTCAGCATCCCACTCCTGCTGGAGACGGTTACCTTATCCAGCGCAGCTGTGTCCAGCCTCGGCTTCCCCCCCTGATCTTTAATCCAACCACGGGAAAACAAAATCAAAAAACGATACCCGCGTTAATATTCACCTCCCCCCAAAATAATAATAATAATAAAAAAAGTGACTAGGACTCTTGTTTCTATTCGGCGGCGGCAGAGATGCCTTATTCATACTTTATTTCTCCAGGAGCAAAGCTGGCAGCAGAGAGAAATTAGCCTCATCAATTCAGCTACAATTTTCAGTTCAGATGCAGACAGGGGCCTGAACGTGACCAGACCTGGAGCTTTGGGCTTGCTGCTTGCCAGCGATTGAGGCCGTCTCCTGCGAGGAGGTGAAGGGGGGTAGGAGAGGGGACAGGCCGACCCGACCGCCTCCCCTCTCCCCCGCCCCCCTCTCCTGTCTGCTTTACAATCCAGGGGTCTGCAGTGGAGCCCCCTGAGAGCACCACATCTGGATACTGCTAGCGGGGTCAGGTCCCCCTATGCCTAGGGCCACAAGAACTGGAGTTCAATTAAAAGAAATCATGGTTAACCCCTTGCTGTCCTTGTCCCTCTGCCTCCTTCTTCAACTCCTCCCTACTCCACTCCCCCTCTGGCACGACCACATTGCAGGCACTAGCTCCAGCAAAAAGGGCGAGCTGCAAGGGAAACATGGGACGTATCCCTTTTAACCTCCCCATAATTTCCTTTCCATACCAGCCTGCAAACACAAGCAGCGGTGGGAGGACACAACTGAGGACCCCCAACACTAGAAAGACCTTTTGGTCTCGAAGCTGCATTATCCACTGCTCTCTTTTGATGGGCTGAGGGTGGAGGGATGGGATCTGATGGCTCCATAAACTGGAGCGAAAACAATACCCGCTAAAACGTCCCACGTGCATTAAAACCGAGCTGCAAACGGCAAAGGTTTATTCCCGGCCTCGGCGCTGTCCTAGAGACGCTCTTGGCAAAACCCGCTTTTGATCCCCAGTTCCTTCACAAGCACAAGGGTGTTAGAAACCAACCACGCACACCTCCGAGTTGCTTACAAGCCCTCTGCACTGTATTGCCAAAAAAAAAAGAAGTGAACTATGACCCCGAAGCGATTCCTTTAAACTTCACTCTAAAAATTAAGCACGTTATATATTGCATCTATCGTGTATAAACAGTGCTTCTCTCCCCCCTCCCGTGTTGGGTCGAAAGAGTTTCGTGAAACCCCAGGAGACAAGGTAATAAGTGAACTTGCAGCATTATAGCAGAAAGGCTGAACAAGGTATGAACCTCCCCCCCCCCGAATAATCCAACAACTGCAGTTTTGCTTCATTTCTTTTGCTTAAAAAAAAAACCTGAAGGTATGGCAAACTTTTGAAACAGGCTGGAATATCCATATGCTTCGCTTGCCAAACTCTGAATCATCCCAGGTGATTGTTCAGGACTTCATCTTAACTGTTTAATAGAAGAGGGACAAGGAGAGAGCAACCTCAGACAGAAAAGGTTGTAACAACCTATACAAGCTTAGGGGTCCGCTGCTAAGAGTAATGCATTTCACAATGAAATGCTTATGCACAGCTCTGATAAATGTGTGTAACTTTTAATCTGACGGTCGACTTTTTGATGCATATGTATATATAGTGAAAGAATTATGATTTGTTTAATGTGGTTACTACCAGACATCTGGAAAAATTATTTGATGTTGGCAGCTACAATAGTTTTCACCCTGACAGAAGATTTCAAATGTTTGCATTGAGACAGGCTGGTAGAAACCAGTTGCTCATCTCTCTCTCATCTCTCTCTCAAAATGCACTTGTGAATGAAGCTAAACTCTACTCCAAAGGTTTTAATGAGTTCAATATTGATCGCAGGCTCTTCTTTTTCTGCCCTTTATTCTTTAATTGAATAGCACAGAGCAGAGGATCGCAGGCAGGAGCTGAACTCGCAGTCCTCCGTGTAACCCCGTTGAAATCAATGAGGAGCCCTCAGCATAGACTTTCTCCCTATGATGTGTAGCTGAAAACATCCAGCATGAAATGGGTTAAGGCTGGAGTTCAATGCCAGTCCTTAGCATAGGGATACATCCGCAAATGTGTGTGTTTTTTGTCTTTGATACACGATTATGGTCACAGCTTTAAAAATACCGATTTGTTCTGCAAGGATGAGTCCGTTACTGGGGCCTCAGCTGCAAGTTTCACCCCTTTTTAGGGTACAGTTTTGTTTTAATCTTGGTGCCCATTGCAACCAGACAGCATCACCTTATGTTCTGGTTCATGATCTATTCTTCAATTCATTCTTTTGTATCAAATTAAGTAATTAAAGAGAGTAACAAACCAATTAACCCCCCCCCTTCCCTTGGCTCTCTAGCTAGAAAGTGGCCCGTTTCCCAATCACTATGTTACAAGTTCCTCTTTTTCTATTTTTTATGTGAAAACAGATCTTCCGCCTAAAGCTGCATCTGCAAAAGCCAGGGATTGATCTGCTGCAGTTATCATACGGGAACAAGCTCCCACTAACCTCACTGGGAGCTTTGAAACTGAAACTGGGTTCCGAGGTGGCACTAACTCCACTGGAGAGCAAAGAAAAGACAACGTGTTTTAAAATGTGGGGCTCCCAAGCAAAGCATGAAACCCAAACCTAGGGCATGCTCCCAAGGCAGGGCTCAAAGCAAGGCACCAACGCTCTGCTCGCAGCTGCAATGATAAAACCTGACTAGCTGGAGCCCTTCCAGCTTTGCAGCAAGGCAGGGGACTGCAGGATCCGTTCCCCTGCTCCCTATGTCTGGGTCTGTAGAGAGAAATCTTTGATAGTGCAAGTTCCCAAAAAGTTATGTAATGCTAATAAATACTCAAATAAAATCTAAAGTCTTGGAAAGTCATGTGGAGAAGATACAGGTAGCTTTAAAGCTACAGCACAATCGTGCAGAGAGGTAGTGAAGCTGTCTTGGATAGTTTTATTTGAGTCCTATGTCCCAATAAACCAACCCTCCCCTCCCTCTTCCAGCCCCCCTCCTCCCCCCAATTATTGAAAAGCCAAGCACAAAAAAACAAAAATACCGAAGGCCAAAAAAACAGACTGCAGTGCACCAGCTCCAAACGTCTGGCCCCTCGCTTGAGGCCATAATTAATTTGAGATTTATTTTTATTGGAGAACCCAGTCTCGTCTGACCTTAGCCAAACAAGACTTCAGCTAGACCCTTGATGCGCTTGAATGGAACAGAATATTTCTCTCTAACTTCTCTTCAGGCGTCCGTGCCTGCTTTGAATTTGTTCCTCAGACTTCATATATTTGGAGATTTGAAGGAAAGATTTAAAGCATTTTTCCCCCTTAGCATCCACTACTTTTTTTTTTTTTTAAACATAGTGGTGGGAGAGTGTAGAGGGGGTTGGAATACAAAATACATAGGATTTTGCATATTTGTGGGGGGGGGGAGGGAAAAAGGTGTTTTTTCTATAAGTTCAGAAAGAATGGAGCTTTTAGAAGGTCAGTAGAGTTAGTGACTTACAGAGGGGGGTTTGGTTACTTGAATTCTGGTGTCTGGAAAAGCAGGAGTCTTTGAATGTAAAAGCTTGTCCCTTGTGCCCTAAAGCCTGGTTTATTTTAAAAAAGCCTCAACATACTACACTTCCAGGATAAACAATGTTTCCTCCACCCCCCTGCTTAAATTCAAATGATACCATTAAGGTAAAATCATGAAAGAAACAATGAGAGTTCTTTCCCCACACACTTGCATTTTGTAGGGATAAAATAAAAAGCAAGATGCACATAAATTGGGAAAGAGGGAAAATCTAAATGTTCTGTAATAAAAGGTAGGTGCAAACAAGAATTAAATCCTTAAGCTCTAAGTTGTCATAACGCATTAAATAAAGGACGTACTAAAATATAACACTTGGCAACATTTCTGCCTCAAGAAATGATTGTAAAAAAGAAAGATTTGGTATTTACTAATATTAATCAGCACTAAGCATGTGGATGACATCAGAGTTCATTTCCAGCTCCCATGCTCATGCACACGTCTAGAATTTGTTTCAGCCAAGTTCAAATATCTCCTTGCCTGCAAATCTCTTGCAATCCCCAGGTCTCCTAGAGGATACCTGTTCCTGTCCTCCTGAGCTTGGCTGGGGATCAGGATTGATAACTTTTGCTGGAAGCCTGTAGTTTTAAAACATGGCACAGAAATGGCCAAAGCACTAACAGACTGAATAGGAATAATGCTGGGATCACTGAGCCTTCAGCCCATTAACTTTTTTCCATTTTTTTGAGGCTAAAGGTCTGCATCAAATCTTTAGTGTGCTACAGTTCCTGTCTGCTCCCCAGAAATACATTTTCAGCATTCATGTCTCTTTGAACACCTGTATGAAACATTCCATTGTTGGGTCACCTCGATACACATTTTTATAATGAATGTACTGACTGCAGTATTTTCCCCTCAGCAGACTCATTTTGCATGAACTTCTTAGCACGTTCCCTTTTGCAAACGTTTTAAAATTGGTTTTTATGCTGTCCCAAGGATAGCCTTTGGCTGCTAGTGTTGAGCAGGATATGATAACATGTCAGTGTCAGTGTTTGTCAATAGTTTTAATATTTTCCTCTCCAGTGAAAATGTCAGTGTTTTGGCCATCAAAAATTCTCTCTTTAAGCTTCTGTAAATCTTCCAGGAAGAGGGAAACCAAGAACAAACCAAATATTGTTTCCATCCACCCAGACTATTTTGCCTTCATGAATATGCTTCTTTGTATAACACCACAAACATTAAAAAAATGGATTTTCATAGAGCCATAAAGCAAGAACTTCTGCACTTAAACGATGGTTCCCTCCTCCCCATCTCATTTAGATTGAAGCAAGGTCCATTTTCAGGCTTGGTTAAAATCTGTCAAGGAGCCTATTTTTTGTACAAGCATCTAAAGTGGAATATGCATATTTGCTCTGTGCATATTTCATACATGTGGCCACAGAGTATAGAGTGGGTGAATAACTAGGGGCTGGGCTGAAAGTGCTCTGCAAGAACTGCCAGAGCTGTCTTTGCTTGAAAATGAATTTGGTTGCTATAGGTTCCAGTTCATTAGTCTGGCTGCTTCTTTGGGGGTCAGACAGGCTGGAATGGTCTGAGATTACCATGTGTTTGTACTGATGCTATTCCTAGCTTGGCGCAGTGGTGGATGACACACTAGCATTTTCTGTGCCCAGTTAGGACTCAGCAGTGCTACCACAGACAGTTCAAATATCAGAAGACAAACCAAGGCCAACCCAGGAGATTCACTTAGAGAAACCTGAAATGGGTGCTAAGTCCACTATTGTAATCTTGTGCATGGTACTTTTTGCAATTATATCCGGAAAAGAGAAGGACAGTAATTCTCCAGACAGGTCTTACCACCCATATGAAAAAGCAAACTCCTAAGAAAAATTGGAAGGAGACTTTGAGTGAAGATGTATCAGTCTTGAAACTACACTGAAGGTTGTGTCATCAAGGAGTGGAAGATGAGAAGGAGGAACCTATTCTAACCATCTCCCCCAACGCAGTTGTTTGCTGATATTAAAACCAAGCTGGGTTATTATACTCAACCTGTCTGACCTTCTGCATAGCATAAGCCATAGGATTTCACCCAGTGATTCCTGTATCCATCTCCTGTAGCTGACGTCTGTTAGTGGAACTTCTGACAACATCATGTCCCTGTTCTTCACTCCATCAGTTATCTCAGTCATTTGTGGGGAGCAATGGCTATGTTATGTGTCATTCTGCATGGCACAACCAAGGTTAAGCTCTCTCTTTCAGAGGAGGAAAGTAAACCTCAATGTTCAAAGCTCTGTGGCTGAAAGCAAAAGCAGTGGCTTTTTTGTTTAAGTGGGAAGATGATGGAGAGGGTAACTGTGGCTGGATTTTTTTTATTGCAAAAGAAAAGGAGAAATACTCATGAATCTGGCATCTAAAAGCTATTCGTGCATTGCCTTGATGAACATGTAAACCCAGCACTGACAGTGTGGTAGGAAAATTAATACTGCTAGCAGTACAGGGAAGACTATGTACAATGGTAATGGTAAAATGTTGTATCCAGAGCACATGTTGCTTTGCTGACATCCTTAACACTTTCCATATCCATACAATTGATATTCCAATGCCCTTTAAAAATTTTAATTTGCTAATTGCAATACGTTTAATTCTCCAAACAAATACTTTGTTTAGATGAGATTAGCAACTCTGATAATATTCTGATCAAGAAGCATCACAACGGCATAAAAGGATACATATATATTCATTTGACTAAGTACCTTGAAGAAAACATTCAGAGTTTATAATTAGCTTATAGCTTTAATACTAATAATTATGATTGCCTGCCACATTATCCTGTAAAAAAAAAAAAAGATTGTGCATAGGTGAATAAAAAGTCTGCCCTGCTGAGATTACTTAGAGGTTTATAACCATACTATGGATATGTATTTCTCTATTCAGATGTGTGCACATACTTGAAAGGGCACATACTGATATACACTAGAAACCCTTGATATAAATTTGGAATACTGCACAGAAATCTCCTAAATTTACCAGTGTGATTTAGTAAAACTTACCCTCAGTAAACCAGGCGATATAAAATCTCCAGCCTACCCCTCTTTCAACTGCTCCCCCCTTCCAATCTGCGCCCTTCCATTTTCAAATGCCTTGGAGTTAAAAATGAGAATTGCACTGTGACCTGAAGTTCATGCTATTTAAGTTGCTTCAAACCAAGGGGTGGGAGCAGCAAATTCATGGAATTCAGGCAGCTTTTCCAGAGAACATCCTGCCAGGAGCCCCTCTCTCTGTGCCAGTGAGCTCCAGCTGTGACACTGAAACATTTATCTTTATGAGTTAAGTGATGAAATTTTAACGTAATGCTTATATATCTGGTATGTGTAGTAAAGGGCCTCCATAAAATGTTGGACCCATACCCACTTTTCTTCTACGTGCAAGTAGCCCCATGACTAAAGTGTAAAAAGGGCAACAAGGATTTGACCTTTTTTTTTTTTTTTTTTTTTTTTTTTTTTAAAGAAAAGGCTTCCCAACTACTCCTGCCAACAACCCTTCTCTCTACTTTCAGAGATATGAAATGTGATGCAGAAATTGTTAAAAGGCTTTCCAGAACCTCTTGCTTCCTAGACATGTGCTCAGACTACTGGGTCAGCCATCAAGAGTAGGCAAAAATAGATGACAAGTCCTATCTGATAATAATACCTAGCTCTTAGAAACACTTTTATCAAAGGATCTCAAATTACTTTACAAAGGTCAGTATCATTATCCCTGTATTACAAGAGGAAACTGAGATATACTAATATGAAATAACATGCTCAAGGGCATTCAGGAGACCAGTGGCAGAACTGGTATCCTAAGCCCCAGTGCAGTGCACTAGCCACCAAACAATAACATTTCTACTAGTGAAAGTCATCTATGGGGTGATTGTTTTAATGGTGAAATCCTGGCTCCACTGACATCAGTGAGTTCTGACATTGACTTTAGAGGAGCTAGGATTTCATCCTGTGTACTGAATAGTTAAACCCTAATCCTGCTTTTGTATAGCCTTAATTTGTGCCACCCCATTGACTTCAATTGATGTAAATAAAATTAAGCATGTGATTAAGTATTTGCATCATTAGTGGCTATTTGCTTGATCTAAACCCTTTTGAAAAAGAAGCTTTGGATCAGTTCCTTTCTTCAGTCAAATCCCTGTTGATTTTTTAGATATGGAAACAATTTTTCCCCACTGACCTTAGTGAGCATGTTACAGGAAAATACTAGACAAGAAAACAATGGCAGCTTGGTAATTAAGAGATGCACTAAATGACTGAGAGTCAAGTAACATCCAAGCCACCTATCTCTGTACTACTAAAGCAACGAGGAAGGTCCAGCCCGGAAGGTCTTTATGAAAACTGGGGCTTTACCTGAACAGAAAGTTGATCTCATGCAGTTAGTTATGTGTTGGTCCATTCCATCCCTGTGTGCACATAAATGACTTAGACCAAACTCATGAGTTTGTTGAATTTGGAAGAAATTTTGCCACTGACTTCAGTTGCAGCTGGATTTGTAAGCAGCAATCCTGCAAGGATGCCTTACCATAGGATGCTGAAGTGGCTTCACCTTTTAGTTGTGATCAAAACATGTGCAAGATTATCTGCTGCTTACAGGAGGAAGCTCTGAAGACTAAGTTAATGCTAAACCCAGACATACACTACAGACAAATGTCCAGTCTTTCTTTGAGTTTTCAAAAGTTTGCTTTGATGATATTTGCATCCCTTTTGAAGTAATTTTCCATTAAGTTTCTATGATTTTAGGATTTGGTCCAAAGGCCACTGAATTTAAGGAACAACATTGTTGCCAGGAATGTTCACAGAAACACTGAGTTTTACATAGGTTTTGAAGAACATTCTCCTACCATGAAAACATTTCCAATTCAAAGTATTTGCTCAAGAAAACTGGCCCTAAAAGTTGCACTCGCTTATCCATACAGAGAACAGAAACAATACTACACGACTTCGCTGTCATACTACACAGCATGCCCAATACTCCCAACTGTTTGCACAAGCTACAGTTTGAGTATTACATGCAAGAATTATTCAGTGAATCATTTCAAATAATGTACCATGTACATGAAAATTGCAGTCTGCTCACTGGTGACTGACAGAGGGGAAAAAGAAGCAATATTCATGTAATAAATCATTCATTACAAATTATTCACCCAGCTCTAGTTAACACCCTCCTGTGTTCCTTCAGCCTGGAAGAGAAGAGTCTTGTGTTTTAGATTTTCTCTAAGTGCTGTGGCATGCAGGGTTTGCCTTAAACGTGTAACCCAGATGTCCCAGGCTTGGTTTATTTACATTCTTGGGAACTGTTGTGGAAAAAAACTATATGATGTCAAATATAATATAGTGCTCAATTGAGCTATAAAGGGACAAGACTCTGCCAACCTTTCTTTGGAATTTGCTTTGGAGCTAGTAGAAAGACAGAAATGACCCCCCAAATACAATCACAGAGTCACAAATAAGACACACAATCAAATATTTGGAGGGCAGGCAATCATAGT
This sequence comes from Alligator sinensis, assembly GCF_000455745.1. Lineage (NCBI taxonomy): Eukaryota > Metazoa > Chordata > Crocodylia > Alligatoridae > Alligator > Alligator sinensis. The sequence continues at coordinate 424,293 of NW_005841989.1, forward strand.
TTTTGGCATTAGCCACAACCATTTGGATTAATTAGTTTATTTGCTGGTGAAATTACATGGAAGGAATGTTTGAGGAAAACCATGAGGAACAATTTGAAATAAGTTCCAATATTCTATACCACTACCTGGGCCAACAACCCACTTACTCAAAACCTGAGAGAGACAATTCAATTTAGTTCATTCAATTTTGTTTTTTCATTAAACTAATTTTGGGCCCTAAAGAAGAGTACTTTACGTACCCACACAAACATTTTTGTACAATGAGTTTGGTGGTTTGCACAGCAGAAAAGTACAGGGATATTACAATGAAGTTTAGTTTTGGTTCAAGATTAAATGGTATCAAGAAAAGCAGAAAATTAGAAACCAATTTAGGAAACCACTATGGTATAATATTGGTAGTATGCTACCACTATCATATTGGTTTCAATCAAGCAAACCACTACTATAATATAAATCAGGACACCCCCACTATAATGTTGGTTATGATATAATCTAGCTAACCAACTACCATAATAATACTGGTTATGATATAAAAGAGGAGACCATCATAATATTTTGTTCTGCCTGATGATTCATTTTTCAAGCTCTGGAGATCTGCCTAAGGACAAGTATGACCATTTTGGATCTAACCCAACCCCCCACTGAAGTCAACGGGAGGCTTTCCATTAAATAAATGGGAATTGCATCAAACTCTTAAACCCATATAAATTATTTTGAATTTTGGAGGATTGTAATTTTTGACATTACCTGTTTAAAGATGCTGTCATGTCTTACCTTGACGTAAGACGAAGTGTCTGGTACTGTCTGAAACATCCTTATTTGCTTAATAGATGTATTAAAAGGTCCTAAATTTGACCTGAAATTAAAAAGTAAAAATAAATGCCAGCAAATACATAACAACACTGTTCTGAAAAAAATCGAACTAGTCATAAAAATTCAAATTATATGATGAAATAGATTCATTCTGGGTTTTTAAATTACTTTTCAAGGAAAGGATATTGGGAAAGTAATATCCAGGGTTTAATTTGTACCTTTTAACTAGGGTTTGCAGAAAAAGGCCCCTCTTCAACTTCAGC
>NW_005841989.1:425378-439122 GCF_000455745.1 Alligator sinensis
TACCCAACAATTAAAAGCCAGGAGAAATACCCATGTTTTCATGTTGAGACTAGTTAACCCTATTGACTTGTACCAAGGGGTTTCACTTGGTTAAATGAAATGCAGTTGTACTTCTTGACTCATTGAAACCAGGCTGGGTCGTAACTGTGCCGGCCTTTATTGATTTAAAGAAGCTTGCCCGCAAATAATAATTAAACAATTAATTAAACTAGCAAACGGAAGTATGCTTTTTAATGAGGGGGAAAAAATACCCGCAACCCCCCTAACCCCACAGGTTGTCCATTGGGAGGGACAGTGCCCTTACATAGCAGGAGAGAGCCTGTGCCAAGGCAGGTTATCTGTCACGGTTTGTTACATCCTGATCTCACCATGCCCAGGGCTTTCCTATAGTCATCACGGGAGCGATTTAGACGGTAGCAATGAAAAGATGGTAAAATATAACGGATGCAGAAGTTTGCAATTAAAAAGCAACAGCAACTTCAGCAAACCGTAGGTGTTCCCATGACATTTGCAATCACATTAAAATATCCAGCCAGCAAACTACCCAGCCACCCAAATCCTTACCCCAGAGGCCCTTATTCCCTTTAAAAATTGCTAAAAACGATAAGCCAACTCTTATCACTCCACCTTTACCCAACAAAGTCTTTTTTTTGTTACCTCCTACATGAATTGTTGCATAATTGACATTCCCATTGTCGGGTAGAAAATGTATCTGAGCCAGACCCCTGCCCAGAATCACCAGTATGTGTTATACAAGGGCACAAGGAGTTGTGTAAGAAATGCATCCCTCCGGGAAGGTTGTAAGAAAAGGCTGGAGTTTATTGCATGCACGCAACGAAGGGCTCATCCCCAACCCTGGGGTTGTCTCAGCTCTGTGAATAAAGCAGCGGTGCAGAAGTGATGTCTCCCGGTTCAAGTGCAACCGTTCCCCGATGTGCTTAGCTGCTATTCCACCCCCCCAATGAGTGTCCCTCTAATTGCACCTCCAACCTGATTAACCTCCCAGGAATGAGCTATTCATCCACTCTCCCATTCACCCGTCCACATAAGGACAGCACCTCTGTGCCCGCACAGCCCGGGCTCCCAAACAGCTGTTGATCAAAAAAAAAAAGGCAAATAAAATGTTCTCTATCTGCACGGAACACCCTGTTTTTTTACTGATTTTTTAAAGCATTTATTACGAGGCCAGCTGGCATGAAAGGGCAACTGATCAGAGACTCCGCAATGTGTTTCTGATAAGCACAATTTTCCCCCCTCTGTTCTTCCCCCAAACACATTCCAGCTTCTTGGCTTCTGAACTTGCAACAGGGGGAAAAACCCCTGCGATGAGAGACAAGGACTCTTCCTCGACTTCTAAATTGTCTGGGGTCAGAGACTCCCCATACAAAATTTCCCTGCCTCCAATTCACACTCCCTCCTAATCCCCCCCCCCTCTAAATTCGCACCTTCTTGCATAATTATTCAGGTCCAAATTAAAAAAAAAATGCATCTGGATCTTTGGATTCAGTTTGAAGAGACAGCTGTGGATTATTCCTCGAGAACTTTACCCTGCCAGCACCACTTCAAGTATAAAGGGGGATCTTTAACCTGGTTTTCTTTTACCCCGCCGGGTTATTTCAATTATGGTTTTGTAAAAAGAACTCACCTTTTATACCCTTTCCCCTCAACCAGTGGAAGAGCAGTTTGTAAAGATCCAGGGTGAGACCAAAAATAAAATCCCCACCAGTTCTGTATGATAATCCTGCTGCTGCAGTTTTGCAAAGGAGAGATTAAGCTGGTTAGATCCAAAGCAGCGCTGGAGTTAAAGCTCCCCAGCCCATCCAGACAGTCTGCATCAACCAGGCATATCCTCAGGGGGCTTCTGTAATGCTCTCAGCTCCAGTGTGTGCTTTTCTTTCCCTCTCGTCTATCCCCTCTAATTTTAATTTGATTTCCGTTTTCCCCTTATCAATATTTCAGCTGCTCGCTCTAATTAATCACTGTAATGTGACATCTTCGCCTGTCACATCCACCCCAAGACCCTCCCTTGTGCTGCTTGCAACTTTGAGGAATTAAAAAAAAAAAAAACCAAACCCAAACAAACCCACAACTTTCTTTAAATACATGCACGTATATTGTTGAGGAGTGAAGCCAAAAAGAGACGCTGAGTGGAGCTCAAGTGCTACTTTAAGCCCCCTTTTTTTTTAAGAAAAGGAAGTTTCAAATATCCGTTTTTAAATCACCGTTCCTTAGTTTGGGCATTTTTTGGGAGATCCTACCTTGCCAACCGTTACCCCATTCCCCCCTGAGCCGGATCTGGAAGAATCGCGCAACAGAGTCACGCGTCTGTACACACGCACACGCACCCGCACAGGGAGAAACCTAGTTTTCTGCACCAGCTCAACAATTTAAACCGCCTTGTTCACTCTGGGCACCAACCCCTTCACATCTTCGTTATTTACCCCTTCACATCTTCGTTTTTTATTTCTGCTCACGTTTGCAAGGGGGGAAAAAAAAATCTGGGAGGAAAATGTGTGCTTTGTGCAGGCAGAACTGTGCTGCTGTGCGGGGGGAGGACAGAAGTGACTGACACCAGCACATGACTTGGCCCCATTGGGGAGGGGAAGAAGCACAGAGGAATTTGGGTGAGACACCGATGTGAAAGCAGGGTTACCAAAAGTATTTGGGAAATTTCCTTCCCTTCGATCCCGGGTCTCTCTTTGCGCAGCTTTACCCTAGCTCCCAACATATTGAAGCATTTTTCTGCTTAATAAGAGGAGCCCGGAGAGTGACGAGGTGAAAGGGCAGCGCAGGAGCCGTGCTCGGAGCTCAGCGCAATTTACTGCGGGGCAGACGAGCCGGGGCGCTCGGCAGCCCTGCCAGTTTCCAAGGGACCTCGCAGGATCGCACGCCGCCACCCGCAAAGTGCCCCGCATCCCTCGCTCTCCGCAGCTGTCACACGCACAGCCAGGTTTCCAGCGGGACGGGCGAGGGGGAGATCTCCAGAGATCCCCGGGACGGATGGAAAAACGAAGCCGCTTCCCAGTGTCGGGGAGAAAGAGGCTTTTCTCTCCTCGGCTCCGGATCCCGTGTCGTGACTCAAGCGGGGACGGTGGTCACGGTGCTGCCCCGGCACAAGGCTGCGGATGCACGTGCCCGGCTCGGCGTGATGCCCGCGGGCACCGGAGGATCGTGCCTGACACCCAAGGAAGCTGATCGTCTTTCCAAGTCATTTTTCACCCCTTGCATGCGCTTACACTTGTGGACTAAACACACACACACACACGAAAGAGAAGAGGCTAACTGCTGCTCACAAGACTTCCTATTATTCTAAGCGTGGCTTGAAACCAATATGAGAGTGGTAGTGTAGATATTTGCCCTTTTCTCTCTTTTCCCGTATTTTTCTTTTTTTTTAGCAAATATGTGTGTCCACATCCTGACAGCCGAGGAACACAGATTCGGAACAAAAAAGGCTGGGGGTGTCCCCAAAGTGTGGCAATATTGCCTCGGGAATACAGAGCCCTGTAACCCAACCCCACAGTTGAGTCTAGAAACCCATGTGGCTACTTGAAGTCATCTTGGGAGCTTTACTAGCCCAGAAGAAAATTGCTGGCAAATTGGAACCAGCTGCAGGCTCAGAAAGAGGGGGAAAAATCACCCCTAAGCAGAGAAAGTTGCAGAAGTTTTGTTAGCTTCAACACAGACAGGACAGTTCAAGTTTTCACCAACAAACTGTAGGTGACTTGTATGTAAGCAACATTTCAACAGTCTCACAGACAGTGATCTTTTAAAGATGCCTATGAAATCTCCCTTTCTCCCAGACATGCGTCCAGTCCCTTTTTCTGGAGGCTGTTCTTGTCTAGGTCGAACTTATTTAACAGGGTGCGAGCAGGCAAACAGTGACCTAAAATCCACAAACAATTGGATCCAGGCAGGGAAAAAAAACAACCCAAAAACCTGACAAGTGCTTGAATCTCACAAGCCTCTTGGACAATTGCTAGAACAAATGAAACGGTGGAAAAGCTCGGTCCTGCAAAATGTGCTCTTTTCATGTTTTCTATTTATTAGATAGGTTAAGAGAAAACAGACTTATGCGAGTCCCAAATGTAGGCAGAGTATTAAAAGAGGCATGTGTATGCTCCAGCAATTACAGCTGAATTTGATTAAAAACGTCACGAGGGCTGCACAGGCAGGAGTTACCTGATACACCAACCCTGGGGTTGCTTTAGGATGAATTATAACACAATTCATTTTATTTTAATAGGTCGCTATAAGATTAACTGTTTAAGCATGGAGCTGGGCTATAAATGTTTACATCAAAACCTGAAACAAGCAAGCCCTGCTTTCTGGCTTTTTAGAAATAATGTTTATTATAGTCTAAAATTCCTTAACATGTTAATTAGAAATAAAGGGAAAATATTTTAGTCAACAGGAGTCCAAAAAGGACGCACAGCCCCACTCCCTTATGTTCATCAGTTTCTTGTGCTAAAAGGGAAACACGGCAATTTCCTGACATCATTATTTCCACAAATTAAGAGCAAAATAATCAGTATTATTTTTTCCAAAGTCTTTAAGGCACTTAATTAATAGCTTGGTCTGGCATACATAAAAAGGGGGATGAATTCTGTTTCTTCTCCAGTGGCAAAGTGGAAATGTTCACCCCGACAGCACAGATTATCTGAAGAAGAATGGAAGTATTTTGGGGAGCCAGGCAGAGGCTGGGGAAAGGAGATGCACAGGTAATAAGGCCTATCACAGACTTCACTTCCTTCTGGTCCAAATGCATGGTGTAATTTTTCAACCTTGCTTTTGCCAATTTAAACACATAACACTGTGTATATGCAATAGATATAAGAAAAATATGCCTACAAACTCCCACCCTGGGGACAGTAAGAAAGAAATAAAGAATTAACTACACAGGATAGATGCCAGTCTGGTTGCTCAATGCAATTTTGTGAAATTCTCAAATACGAAATACTATGAAGGGCTCTTTGAGGTGGGAGGGGGGTGGGGACTATAGCTTTGTCTTGCACGGCACCTAGCATCATTGCAACAACAACATCTTTTATATTGCAGCATCTCAAACACTAAGGATCTATGTTCAAGATTAAAATGAAAGATTGCTAATTCACAGGCTGACAAATCCATGGGATTGTGCTGCTGATAATAAGAATGATAATATCTGTTTGAAAAATACAATTTCTATTCTGTGAGAAGTCCATATATGTTGCAAGTTCCATTCTGAACTAGAAAGAAAAGGCAAACTTTTCAAATAAACCACAACATGATAATTCCAAAACATTTCAGTTGGGAAATGCCAAAACAATATTATCAAAAAGGTAAGAGTGTTATATTTGAATAGAGTTGGAATATTTCATATTAGCCATAACATAACGTTTTGATCTTAGCGAGACAAAACCATCTTATCTTGTTTAAATGGAGCTTTTTGATGATTTCCATTGAAAATTTGACAAAATCAATATATTCTTGCAAAACGTTTCAGTCATGTTAACGCTCATGAAGATCTGCTCATTTGCTTATGTATAACGGTTCCATCAGGAAATCACCCATCAGCTCTAATCATGATAATGGCAATAATAGTGGCAATGCAGAATTGGTCATTAAGGATAAATAATTGCAAATCACTAAATGGGGGAGCTGACTGAAAATATAATACTCCTCCATTACATTATTTTAAATATTATTTTTAAAGAAATAAATAATTATATGGGTAACATTTTGAATATCTTCTAAGTGCAAAATGCCTTTGTTTGAAAGACACAGTTCTTGGCCTTGGATTTAAGATTAATCGTAAATCAAATTATCCTTACCATTTATCATTTATTATGAAGTTAATGCCAATTCTTGCTATGCATGAATCAACCACAAGAACATCATATTTTTCTTCCAGTGTGTGTATTATTTACAGAATATTTTGAGGTACAGTTTGCAGCCAGTTGGATAATGTTGAACTGTTCAAGTAAATCGGTTACTATTCATGGTTTGCATTTGTTTGCTTAATATTAAATATAATAATATTAGTTATTTTTTATTATTCATTTATCATTTTCCACTACTTCATAGAGACTCCAGTGGGGATTAGCACTAAGCAATGTATAAGAGGCAGCCCATGCTCTGAATAATTTATCATCTAAGTAGACAAAAAAGTCAGAAGGAAAACATGAAGATAGAGTAGTAAGGTGATTTGCACATAGTCATGCAGCAGGATAGTAGCGAAGTTGGAACAGAACTCATGTCAGTTGACTTCTATCACATCACTTCTATAGACCTAACTTATACTGATTTTCCCCTATTGTCATGGAAATGACCTTCCCATTTTTACATGGGAAACTGAGGCATAGAAAAAGGCAGTCACTTAATAGAGCTCACATAGGTCAGTGGCAGGAAAAGAAACGCCCTCACTCTTCAGTGCCCCAGACACTAAACCTTCCCTGCTTTCTATTAGCTAAACTATCCGCAGTTATTTTTGGTTCAGCCCCAGAAGCTGAATGATCAAACAATTGAAATCCGGAGTAGAAGAAATAATAAACACCAGGTAATTCGGTTTCTTGTGTTTGTTTTTTGGACAAATAATCATATTTAAAATTGTGAAACTTTTATGATTTGTGATTGTTATCACAAGCAACAAATGATTGTTCCAAATGATATGACCTCAAGACTAATGAGACAACTTCAGCACAAGTATCGGTTATTATAAATCAATCACAAGGTATGTGCTGGTAGTACTGGTATCTAAAAATGCCTTTTTTTACCTTTTTTAAGGTAGAGATGATATCTTTTATTAGACCAACAAGATTTTTGCAAAAAAATGTCTTTAACTGCAAGCTTTTGGGCACAAACACCCTTCATCAGATACAGGAGAAAAGGTTGTAAAAGTTCTCCTGGGTTTAACATTCTGCTTGTGAGGGAGCTCTGCCTTTCCTCCCAGTTGAGGACCTGGGTGTGGATGTTGCAGGCAGGTGTCAGCTCCAGGCTGGCTTACTTCAGTTCACTGTTTCTGAAGCTGAATGTGAAAACAATGCAGAGCTGGGAAAGAATGTGGCTTCCATCCTTCCCCATGGCTTAGGGGACAGCATTGGCTATAGCCTCTATGCTAGCTTCCAAGGGTTCCCAGTTTAGGGCTTGGACAATGCGTATGGTGCTTTGAAAAAGTGTGAGGGGTGGTCTGTTTCCCTCCCATCCTTACCCAACATAGCTCCTGCTCCTGGGTTCGAATTATACTTTGACTCTTGGGTTGCCCATCACAATGCCCTAATAAAATTGGAGACACCCCTCCCCCGGTTATGATTTTCAAATCCCAATGCTGATCCTGTTCTGCCCAGTTATCTCCAACCAACCTACAAGACTTAAAAAAAGAGAAAATAAAATATAAATAATCAAAACTGCCCCCTCCCTGCCTTCTCTAGGTTGAGTTTTAAACCAGTGCAAAAAACCAGTGAAGTCCACTGTACATTTTGCTATTGCTTATATGGAAGGTACTCTGATAAAATGGAGATGGATGGTAGTATAAACCCAAAGACAGACAGGTAGACAGAATTAAACCAGCTTCACTGAAGAGGCACCAGCATAAATGAATGGATGGAAGTGTGGTGAAAGGAAAAATGAGGCTAAAACAGGAGCCTGACTCAACTCCAAGTGCTGTGATGTGGAAGCTTGTTTCCCATCCCACATCTCCTGAGGAGAGTTTGTCTTGAAATTAGATGAGCCATCAAATAAAAAGTAATTCAGAGCAATATTGTAAAGCAGTCTCATGCAGGGCTTCCCCTTTAAGAGTTATAACAACTCTGGCCTTGTTTATATACTCATTCAGTTTTAAATATACCTGTATAGTTCAAGCAGTGCAATCCTTATGCTTTAGATGCTTTACGGTGGCATAGGTATTCCCATATGGAAAAGTCTGATGATTGGGGAATTTGTCTTTATCAATTTATAAATTCTGGCTAATATTGTGGAGTTTTTACTATGACAATGTCTTTGTGTCAGTGGGTGCATCTACACATGCAATTAGTGCGATGCAATAACCTCCGGGGAAGTTTGAGCTGGAGTCAACTGCTCCTGGGTGCAACATCTACATGTGCTCCCAGGACAGCAGTAATTTGAGCCAGGGTAGAGCAGACCCCTGGCTGGCTGGACTTACCAGGCACAACTTATGCTCCCAGTCACCATCTACACATGCATTTTGGCACAGTAAAGTACTCCACTGTAAGACAGTACTGTCCCCAACAGTACTATCCTACGGCAGAGTTAATTAGTTTACTGCATGCTAATACCAGGGTACGTGTAGACTGTGATGCTTTACTGCGGAGCTAATTTGTCTACTCCCCAGTAAAGTGCACACGTAAACGTACCCAATATGTACCCAATTTTGCTGATAAAGCCTTGAATAGAAATCCACCAGACTAGGGACAGTATAAAGTACTGGAATGTAGTACCTGCTCTTTTTGACCAGCTGCTGATATTCCAAGGAAGTTAAGATGGAGCTGGAAGAAAGTAATGCTTTCACCTGTCTGCAGCAAGGAGTGTGGGGAGTAGTAATTTCTCAAACAGACAGAAGAGGAGTGGCATAGGAGAGGTTTAAAATAGATTCACAGGGAAAAGCCTCGCTGGGCACATCTACACGTGGAATGAGCACACCTGAGTTTATTGCTCCCAGGCACAGCATTTACATGTGTACCTGGGATCACAGCAAGTTGAATCAAGGTGGTGAAGTCCCAGCTGGCAGGGGAGTCAGTGGGGGGGTCAGCCTACCAACCCAGAGCTGCTCTGTCCTGGCTCAACGTGCGGCAGAGGGGCTGGCTGGGACATGAAGGTGCTGCAGTGTGAGGCTAGGCAGCCCATGCACTGTAGCACCCACATGCCCCAGTCAGCCCTGGTCACCATCTACACGCGTGTTACAGCAGAGTAAATAAATCCTTGTGTCAGGCAGTACTATCCTATGGCAGAGTTGATTAGTTTACTCTGGCCTAATAGCACCGCATGTGTGGACGGTGAGGCTTTACCGAGGAGCTAATTACTCAAGTCCTCAGTTAAGCGCTTGTGTAGATTCCCCCACTGGGTGAAACAGGAAGTTTGGCCCTGCAAGAGGTTGAGATGGGCATGCTTTCATAGAGGGACTATGAGGGATCAATCAAAGTCAGGGGAGGTGACCTGAGCTGGAAAGTCTACAACTCAAGTCCGCACCGCCCCATTCCAAAGAATGCTTCAGACTGGGCTTGTCGACATGAGACAGTAATGTATTTAGTACTTTATATAATCAAATACTAAACAAATACTTAGTAAATGCATTTTTAGTGATGCTGCTGCACAGTACCTTAATTATACTGTGCAGTAGTATATTAGCACTGTTTATACTATGACACACTACTGCACAGTATTATTCAGCTACTGAGCAGTTAGCATCTTGTGTAGACATGCCCAATGAGGAGGAAACTGAGGCTAGGTTTTTTTTCTCTAGCTCCGTTTGTTTCTCATCCTACTGAGAAAACAGTTATGACATTTTAGAATTCAAATAGAAATCCTATCTTGTTTTTGCATCCATTTGCTTATAGGTATTGCGGACCCCTGAACAGTTTAGCTGTAGCCCAGGTAAGCTATACTGGTAAAAGTCACCTATATGCAGACATTACAGCATCTGCATTGGAGTTATGCCAACATAACTGTATCAGGAACACAACCACACCATCAACCCAAACAGTTATACCCAAACAAAATCTGTAATAAACCAGGTCTAATGCCTCTTTTTTAAAGACACTAATAATGTCCTCTTTGGTCTTTGAGATATCAAAGGAGAAGTTCTGGTTTAAAAAAAACCATCCTCCCAGATTTGAAACATGTGCAGTTGGAATCAGATCTTAGTTATGTCAAAGTGAATCCAGAGCAGTTCATTGGAATTACTCTTGAAATTACTCTGGATTCACATTGATGTAACAGATTAGTATCTAGCCCAGCACTTAAAATGATTATGCAATATATAATTATATAAATAGCCTTCTGGACTAGTTGGTAAATTTTCTGCCTTTATGTCATGCCATGTGGTTATGCAGGGTGACCCAAAATGAACTTTTTGTTTTCGTTGATTAGTTTACTCTGGCCTAATAGCACCGCATGTGTGGACGGTGAGGCTTTACCGAGGAGCTAATTACTCAAGTCCTCAGTTAAGCGCTTGTGTAGATTCCCCCACTGGGTGAAACAGGAAGTTTGGCCCTGCAAGAGGTTGAGATGGGCATGCTTTCATAGAGGGACTATGAGGGATCAATCAAAGTCAGGGGAGGTGACCTGAGCTGGAAAGTCTACAACTCAAGTCCGCACCGCCCCATTCCAAAGAATGCTTCAGACTGGGCTTGTCGACATGAGACAGTAATGTATTTAGTACTTTATATAATCAAATACTAAACAAATACTTAGTAAATGCATTTTTAGTGATGCTGCTGCACAGTACCTTAATTATACTGTGCAGTAGTATATTAGCACTGTTTATACTATGACACACTACTGCACAGTATTATTCAGCTACTGAGCAGTTAGCATCTTGTGTAGACATGCCCAATGAGGAGGAAACTGAGGCTAGGTTTTTTTTCTCTAGCTCCGTTTGTTTCTCATCCTACTGAGAAAACAGTTATGACATTTTAGAATTCAAATAGAAATCCTATCTTGTTTTTGCATCCATTTGCTTATAGGTATTGCGGACCCCTGAACAGTTTAGCTGTAGCCCAGGTAAGCTATACTGGTAAAAGTCACCTATATGCAGACATTACAGCATCTGCATTGGAGTTATGCCAACATAACTGTATCAGGAACACAACCACACCATCAACCCAAACAGTTATACCCAAACAAAATCTGTAATAAACCAGGTCTAATGCCTCTTTTTTAAAGACACTAATAATGTCCTCTTTGGTCTTTGAGATATCAAAGGAGAAGTTCTGGTTTAAAAAAAACCATCCTCCCAGATTTGAAACATGTGCAGTTGGAATCAGATCTTAGTTATGTCAAAGTGAATCCAGAGCAGTTCATTGGAATTACTCTTGAAATTACTCTGGATTCACATTGATGTAACAGATTAGTATCTAGCCCAGCACTTAAAATGATTATGCAATATATAATTATATAAATAGCCTTCTGGACTAGTTGGTAAATTTTCTGCCTTTATGTCATGCCATGTGGTTATGCAGGGTGACCCAAAATGAACTTTTTGTTTTCATAACTCATAGTAGGAGTACAAGCTACCACATTCCAATCTGGATTTCACCACCTCAAAGGTCAGCGATGTTCTGCTCTGGGGTCTTGGTTTGTGACCCTGTTTCTGCAACCCCACCATTACAGAAGTCAGCAAAGAATTAATTCATTGGATATTGCATTAATGCACATGCCTAAAAAGTAATTCCTGAATTCCCTCCAGCTCTTTTTGCATGTGTTAGAATCATAGTTCTGATCTCAACAAAGTCTGAAAGGGGCTTGAGAAGTTCACGGTTTTTAAGTACGGAAGAGACCATCTAGCATGACTTTTTGCCTCACAGTCCATAGTATTTTCCCAGTTAAGAACTCCCCAGTGCACTTTAGCATCTTCCAGCTGGGCTTTATGGGTTCAATCCCAATAGGAGAATCCATGCAGGACATCTATATTTCATTCCATTACTTCTAGCTGGAAAGAAGATTCACAGGACTGATTAAGACTATGAATTGGTGCTCTCTAATTCAACTACTCTAGGATAGTCTTGTCTTTGACATGTATGGGGGGTGAAGAGTAAGTTTTTTTTACTGCTTATTTTTGGAGGCCTTGTCTAGATGAAGATAAAAACAATTTTAAATGCACTGGCAAACACATTTTTAAGCATCAACCTGGTCATACTTAGAGGATCGTTGCAGGATTGCGACCACATTGCTGTCAGTAATGTCAGCCCCAAAATGCTGATAGTCCTAAAGAACAGACATGCAATTTCTCCTGTGACAAAGCCTTTTATTTCAGGGTCCTAGAGATGTATAAATCCATTGTCCCACTTAAAGTACCTGTGAAGTACCTTTAAAGTACTAAGAAGTACCAAGATAACACTTTTCCCATCTCCCCCCACCCAAATCAGGGGCTAATTTGAGTTAATTGCCATTTAAGCTGCTCGTGTCAAGGACTTGTGACCGTTTTGATGTGTCAAAGTCTAGGATAGTCAAGCCTCACAATAAACCCAATGTCTGGTTTTGGCCCCACAAATTAACACATTATAAAACCCTAATGCCAACTGTAGACAGATCCAGCAACTCTGGCTGAACTGAGCAGAGCAGATGCTCAGCTCTTTCTGAACATCTAACCACTTATTATGGAGCTTGAATATGGATTTAAGAAATTAGATTTGGGATTCTAATTTGAAAATCCCCTCCCTAGATTATATGGATATAGATACATAAAATGACAGTCTCCCTTCTCTGCCACATGCCCCAAGCTCTGTTGCCAAATTACAAAGTTAATCTCCTTCAAGTGGTCCTGCTTGTTGTGGGAATTGGAGTCGTGACACTGAGTCACACATCCTTGGGTATCAGGGGGTGTCTGCTTGCTCACTCAACTCGTTGATTCTGCTCTGGTCACTAGCTCTATTTCCTGGACTTATCTCGCTGAGCAGATTTCCCCTCCTTTTTGTCCCCCCTGTGGCTCATAAACACTTGAAATCTACTGTAAACCCAATCTAGACTCACAGCTTGCTGTGAGTGCAAGCAGGAGCAGATAACAAAAGATAAGAAGTGGGGCCACATTGTCTTTTTTTCCAGCTTGCACTGAGAATTCACTTTTTAAATCTGAGATTGTTTGCTTAAGGAAAAGGAAATGTGTGTGTGGAGGGGGGGGACTGAGGTAGGGGAAGAGAAAAGAGGAAGAAAGTTGTTTTCAGAGACCAGACTGGGCCATATGAAAGGAAGAATTGATGGAGATTGATGAAGGAAGTTTGATGAAGGCCCCACTGCAACAACCACTTGTAAACCATGTGCTTCTATTATCCTGCTGGGTTCCTAGCTGGTTGATCATCCTCAAAGGGGAGGTGGCATTTCCGTAAGTAAACCCTGCTGTGAGCATCTTTCTAGACATGTAGGGGACCAGTTCTGCCCTGAGTTATGCCTCCTGGAATCTCGCTGAAGTCTATGGGGCATCCGGCAAGGTAGGTCTTGTTAAGACTAGTAAAGCTATACTGGAAAGCTGGTTTTTCAGTTGGTGGTGTGATTTTTTTTTTTCTTTTTTTGCTAATATATTTATAGCGTAAAGCCTAAGGTGGCTGCACTTACACTGGCAATAATATGCCACATTCATTTACAGCTTATTTTACTTCTCAAACTAGAAGCTTTACCTTACAGACTTCTGACAGCACAGCTCTGTTGATCAGGGCTTTGATGTAGCTGCTTGACACAGCTGTGCCGGCAGAAGCATGGTACAATTGCAGTGGCACTAAGAAAGCTGCGTTTTCATTGAGATCATTTCAATCATGGAGGATGATTTTGCTCTGGCAGCACAAAGCACAACTTTAGTCCAGTTGAGTCTATATGTGCAGTGCTTTGTACTGAATGGGTGTCCTACTGGTAGAGTGCTCCTAGCATGTTCATAACCTGAGCTGTACTGATAGAAACACTTTTAGACTGATAAAAACTATAGCCGTGCTTGGTGTGGGACATTATTACCCCTTTAACATGCTAGTATAGTTAATGCAACAAAACTTTCTAAAGTGGACAAAGCCACACTAGTTACTTTTAGGTCACAATTCTGTTCCTGCTG
>NW_005841989.1:439153-451762 GCF_000455745.1 Alligator sinensis
TCAACGCCGAAGCTCCCATTGGCTTCTATAGAAACAGGAGTATACCCCAAATAAACACATGCAAGAAGAACTCCCAAAATACTTCTCTCTGGACCACACACATTTCCTTTGATTATTGATGAACTGAGATATTTTGGTGGCCTACAGACTTCCACAGATCAGATAATGACCTAGGACCTGAGGTAGCTGAGGTCTAAATGGAATGATAAAGAACTCCGAGATCCCTGGATGAAGAACGTTATCCATTTTTTTTAAAGTTAACCTCCTAATGCTACTGCTTCCTATGCCTGAAGAAGGGTGATTGTGCCTGAAAGCTCACAAAAAACTTTTTTTCCAGCTACTCCGTTGGTCTAATAAAAGATATCACATCTACCCAAAGAACCTTGCCTACTAAAATCCATGATACTTTTTCTATTGACTCCACTGAAAACCAGATTCTGTCCCAGTTAGTCCCAGTTGATAGTACAGAAAATAAATTTCTGGTGCAGTGTAGTACCACAAAGCCTCAGGCCCTGGTATTTCTTTCCACATACCTGCAAGGGAACACAGAGGAAAGCCCTATATATAGCATAGCACCTTTCATGTAAGCTGCCTCCCAAAAATAATTTGTGGGAGCTAATGGTAGTGTCTAAAAAGATTCAGAGAGGGAAAGAATTTAACTGGTGTACGTAAGACCATAAAAACTGCCATTTATTGGGTCAGACAACAGGTCCATTTTCCCCAGTAACCTGTGCCATATGGCAGTGAGTGGATACTGAAAGGGAGAGTGAACTGGGTATGACCAGGGTTTTCCCACTGTTTCTTTCTTTCATGCAGCCTCCAGCATTTAAGGTCCAGGAAATTCTGATTCACAGGCTGTACCCCTAACTCCAATGCTCAATAGCTACTGATGTACCTTTCTGCCAAAAATGTGTCCAGTCCCTTTTTGAATCTGGCTAAACTGTCAGCTTCCACAACATCTGGGGGCAATGACTCCCACACTTGAATTACATGCTGCATGAAAAATAAGTTCCTTTTTTTTCAGTTTTAAACTTTCTACCTACTAATTTCATGTTGTGACCCCCTAGTTCTTTTATTGTGTGAGAGAGTAAATAATAAATCCCTATTTACTTTCTCTTTGCTATTTAGTATTGTGTAAAACCTTATCATGTCCCTCCTCAAGCGTCTCTTTTCTAACAGGCCTAGCCTCTTTAATCTCTCCTCATATTGAAGTCTGTTCATACCACTAATCATCCTTGTTACCCATCCCGCTATCTTCTCTAGTTGTTATATACCATTTTTGAGGTGTGGAGACCAGAACTGGGCACAGTATTCAAGGTATGGTTGCACCATGGATTTATAAAGGAGCACAATGATACTTTCCATTTTGCTTGCAGTTCCCTTTTCTATAATCACTAATATTTTGTTTGCCCTTTTGATGGTTGCTGAGCACTGAGCTGATGTTTTTAGTGAGCTGTCCACAATGACTCCCAGATCACTCTCCCGTGTGGTACCCGTGCAGAGCCCATCATAATGTAGGTATTGTTTGGATTATTTTTGCCCATGTGCATCACTTTACACTTATCTACATTGACATCAGCTATATAGTTGCCTATTTGCTCTTTACCACTTTGAATAATTTTGTATCATCCACACATTTGACCATGTTGCTACTCACCCCCTTTTCCAGATCATTTACAACAATGTTAAACAGCACTGGTCCCAAAACAGATCCTTGGGGGACCTTTCTATTTACTTCTTTCCATCCTGAAACCTGACCACTTACACTCACTCTTTGTTTTCTATTTTTAAGACAATTTCTAATCCACAAGTGGGCTTTCCCTGTAATTATCTCACAAGTGGGTAATCCTGTGACTACCTAGCTTTGTTAAGAGTTTCTAATGGGAGACCTTGTCAAAGGCTTTTTGAAAGAAAAAAGGAAGAAAAGAACTGGGGTATCATTGTGGAGAAGCGATGTGGAAAGAGAAGCAGTGGGTAGCTAGGTATGAAGCAAGGCACTGAGTATGGAGATTACGGTGTACCTTCTTTGGGGTGGTGTGGGCTCATTCACTGACATCAAAGACCTGCTGAAGAAACTCCCCTAGCTGAGAGAGGAAGGATGAGCCAGTGGTTAGGCAGTTAACCAAGGCCTTCATAGGGCTAGGCTCAGTTCCCCTTTTGGTGCAATATTGGGCAAGCTACTTCATCCATACCAAGGCACTGAGGCACCTAAAAAGGCAGATGGGACATACTTGGATTTAGAGCTCCATCAGCCATTCAATGTCTATGGGAGTTAGGTACACCTTCTCCTTTGGCACCTTCTTAAATCCTAGTAAATGCTTAGCTGAAGCTTTAGATGTCTAAGTACCTTTGAAGATCTGTCACTTATTCTCTCTGTGCTTCAGTGTCCCATCTGGAAAATGGATGGCAGCACTGCTGAAGAGTGCTAGGAACATGAATGTGCTCAAATGTATGGCAATGGGGGCTGTCTAAAAGATAGCAAGGGGCAGAGAACATAGCTTTTGTAGGAGGGAATGGGCCCCAGTTGCATATATGCTCTTTCAAAGCAGGCTTGGAGAGTTTTTTTTTGCAGGGGGGATGGCAAGAGGTGGCCAGAAGAAGGATACACACGCTTTTGCCACCATCTAAGGTGTCCCAACGTTCACAGCAGCCTTGGGACTGACTTGACATTTGTTAGGGCAGAAAATATCCTTTATGTCCTTCACCATTGTGTGACGTTACAGTGTATGAAGGGTCTCTACTCCATGTCGCCAGCAGGGATGGGCCTGTTATCTCTCTGACCTCACCCCTATCCCTGCCCTTTCATTGTTGCTTGCTGTTCTCCATTGACTTCTTTGAGTTTGCAGCCCCTCCCTTCCCCTGGAGCTCCATAATAAGTTCTGGCATGGAGCCCTTCATTGAGGTCAAGTAGATGAGATCACCCTTTAGGAGCACTGAGTTTTCAGTGATGAACCTGTTCAGTTTTGCCTCACCACTGCCATTTAGCACCCCTTACAATTGTTCTCCCTCTGAGAGGCCCAAGGGATAAAGAAAAAGTGCTGCAGGCCAGGGCAAAGAAAACACTGCATAATAGAAGGAGCTTAATTATAAAACACAAAGATAAATGCAACGAGTATCATGCTCTTAAGAGCTAATCATGAGTATAATAGGGCTTCGCTCAGCCAGAACCCAAGTAAAGATCAAAGGCCAATTTCTCTTTTGATTGTCCTTAGATTTGTCATTCCCATTAGTACACTGCTACTGGATCAGAGTGGCCATGCCAGGGCAAAGCAGCAGAGAACTAGGCCCCATGGCTTTTTAGGCAGAATGTCTGAGTCCTTATATTGTAAAAAGTGACTTTTAATACGTGAGCCACCTCAGGCACCTGAGAAGATCCTAATATTTGGAGCATTTTTGAGTACCCGCCATCTGAAAAACACCCCCTTAAGGTCTCTGTAGTTAGGCTTCCAAAATTTGAGACACTGGATACTTTGGAAAATGGAAACACCTATTTGCTTATTATAGAAATTATGGCCCTGTGGGAAACACATACTTAATCACAGTGGATAGGGGAGAAGTGAAGGCCTCAGCAGTTGCCCAAGCTTTGCATTCAAGTAATAGCCTGTTTTGCAAAGCCTCTGTTCTGTGCATGCCACAATGTGATGGTTTCATCTCTGACCCCGCTCCTATCCTTGACCCTATTTCCTGCCAGACTTTGATTTGCAGGGTCCAGTCACCCATAACCACCCAGGGAAATAGAGGTCAAACCAAGCACCCACATTCATTCCCTCTTCCCTCAGGGGTAGGAAAGAAGGTGAGAGATAAGATCGCTTCATTTGAGCTAAGGTCCATTTTTCACTCATGTCCGTACTGAGGGACCAAGGGTTCATCCCACTGGAATACATGGTAAAACAACCATTGATTTCAACAGTGATCTAGACAGAGCAAATATCAGTGCAGGATCAGTAGCAAAACTTCCTCTTCCTCATTATGGCTTCTTGTTCTGCACTCTAGTGACTTCTAGTTAGCTTCTGATATATGGATGTGCAGGTGCACTGGCTAACCACTCAGTGGTGCCTGATCTGACTTGGGTCTGCTCTGGCTAGTTAAGATAACATGATGCACTGCAGGGTGTTAACAAGGGTCCATGTAATGAGTAAAGGGAGAGGTCTATGCTTGGATCACAGCAATGTCTGCTGGCATAAAGGTGCAGTGTCTTCAGTAGTGGGGCACCGCTGAGCGTGTCTACACAACAGCAGTGAAGTGCTGTGAACGATCTAGCTTGGGCACCAGATACAGTAGAGTTTCATTAAATATGTGCTCCATGTGGTGTAATTAACTTTCATGAGAAATATGGGTCTATTAGCCCAGGAAGAGCACTGCACTAATATGGCTATATCACTTACAATATTCAAGCAATCCCATTCAAGCCTTGCTTGGGTATCTCTACAAGACACGGTATTGTGCCATGTAGACTGACCCAGTATCTTTCCACAGTAGCCTCTCCTCGAGTGGAAAGGAAGCCTGCCACAAAGTCTACAAAGGAGGGAATGGAAACATGCAAAACCCTCTACAGGCTGGAGGGAGACTTTACCCAGTCAGTGATTGAGGATGGTCTTAAAGTCATGTGTTTTGCCCTTTGCACTGTCACTCACCCTCTGCAGAATGTGTTCCCATGTGCTATGAAGTGCAGCCACTTGATCCTGCATTTCCAATACCAGGGTGCCAGATGTAAGGCAATGGAGGGGTGTGTGAAGATGTGCGTATGCATATACACCAGAGAGAAAGGACTGGGGCAAGACAAGTGGGAAAGAGAAGAATTAGTACGTAAGTGCCATATATTTACTGGCACCAAGAAATCCAAGCTAATTCATGTACTATCTGCATTGTATATTGTTATTTGGCTGTGTAGTATTAAAAAGCCTGACTACAAACAGCTGAATATTCTTTATTTTTATTTCCTCTGTATCACTCGACTTCAGCCCTGACGGTCCCCATTACTAGTTCTTGTGATTACTATTTTGATGATCTTCCTGTAAATTACTTACCACTGACACTGCGCTTGTGGCCTCTTGAGAGTGTCTTTGCATAACCAGATGCTGCCTTATATCTGAATCCCAGCAAAACAAAGCCAGAAAACCTCAATTTGCACATAACTGGTTGAAAACCAAAGGCTGTGGAGCTAAAAAAAATCATGAGAGAAGAAAGATGGTAAAGGAGTGTCTTGGAACTCAGAAAACCAAATTTTGATCTCAGTTCTGCTAACTGCCTTCTTGTAGCCTTGAGCAAGGCACTTAATAATATCTCCGTAGCTCATGGTACTCTTTCCTTTATCTGCTCTACCTGTTTAGATTGGAAAGGTATATTGTCCTGCTGGTGTCAGATAGTGGTTACAGCTAGGGATTAAGAATCAAGAGGCCTTTGTTTTACTTCTGGCCCTATCTTGCTTTGTGGCCTTGTGCCTCAGTTTCCCCATCTGCAAAGCAGGTTGATATTAATACCTTGCTATGAAACGTTTTGAGACCCTCACCTGAAAGACATTGTTGCAGGAGACTGAGCTATTCAGCAGTTAGAGAGAAGACAAGGCTTCAGTTTTGTTTCTCTATCCCCTTCCCCACTCTGTCCTCTTAATAAAAAGGAACTTTCATCGGGGCTATTTTAAATGTTTGGGTTTTGTTTGCTACTGTAATCATTAGTCAGCTGCCAGATGGCACAGCAACACAAGAGCGATTGCTTTCCAAGTTTCTGGTTAAAAAAACGACACAACAGAAGACAAATAAACAGAAACAGAAGACACAGAGACTGTTAGCAAGCACAGAGCCCCCAACATATGGGCCTGGGATGGATCCCTGCTGTGTGTAAGGAACAAAGAAGAACTAGACCCTGGGTAGATATATTTAATTCTCCATGACACTCTGTGATTGAAGTGAAGTTCGATCGGGTCCAGAATCCTGTCCTGTGACAACTGCCAGCACAAGATACTTCAGAGGAAGATAAGAGAAAGGCCCTGGAGAACTATGCAATAGTGGAGCTGGGCAACATGCTTCATATGAAACATTTCTTCAGTCAAATATTGCAAATTTAACCACACTGAAATGTTTTGCAAATAGGTGTCCAACTCAGCAATTTTTTCATTCCATTTTCTTAAGGATTCAACATATTCCATTCCAACCTTTTCAAAACAAAAGTAATTTGCCCTTTCAAGTCTGAACTGATGTTTTGAGTCAAAATTTCCTTTAATTCTATTTGAAATATAAAATATGTAGAAAACCAGGCACGAAATCTTTCAGTAGGGTTGAAATGAAACTTTTCAAAATTGACTTGGAATTAATTTTTCCATATGTTTGATTTTACAGAAAAAAATGGAAAATTTTATTTCCTTTCCAAATAACCCACATTTCAGGGTTGTTGAGAAGTTGGAAAAAGCTATTTTTCACCCAGCTTTGTCCAATAGCTTATCCCTGAGGAAGGTTTCTCCCTAACCTCTGGCTAAGCTGTTTTTTGATCCGGTCCCCCTGAAATCAGGGGATTAGTATTGAATTTAATGGGACCAGGACTTAGTCACTGGGCATGTCTACATGTGCACTCAGGCATGCCTAAATTTAATGCGCATTAGCTTAATGTGCAATACGGTGATTTAGGCTTGTGTCTACATGTGTACATATTAAAGTGCATTAATGCTCTATGTGTGGACTGATGTGGGACTAAAGTTAGTCCCAATTAGTCCATACACAGAGTTAATGCACCCTAATTTGTCTTCACGTGCGTTAATGGGCTTTAGCTATTTGCGCCTAAAATCACCATTTTAAGGTGCATTAAGAGCATGCACATGTAGATATGCGCCCTTAATCTGCCTTCAATCAGGCTAAGACATCTTAAATTGGCACATGTAGATGTATACACTGATGAGCTTTATTAGAGGACTGGTAATCCAAATCCTATCCCCTTTGAGGTGTGCGGTGGTTGGAAGATCTTGATGGCTCCTGCGTATCCTGGGTGAAATGATTTTGCTGACTTTTGTCATGTTTCCTCATCAACATATCACAAAAAATACCACTCCTTCTCTTGACAATCACAGCAAAGAGGTCAAAGATTGCCTTGACCTGGAGACTGAGCTAGTGAAGGCAGCAGAAGAAACCTGAGGCAGTTACGTAGAGAACAGTATGAATGGCGACAGAGCAATACTTTTGGCACCACGAATTTCACATCATCTGTTTGTAAAACCCCCAAACCTTTTTGTTTTATAGTAACATAGGTCTGAAAGGGACCTTTTGGTGGTTAGATTCAGTGAGCTACTATTGCAGGTACCACACAATATAGTCTCTTTCATAAATGTACTAAGCAGTATCTTAAATAGTTAGCTTGTTCGCCTTTACTCTTCTGCCTGGGAGGCTCATCCAGAACCTCACTGCCGTGGTGGTATGAAGCCCACTTCTAGCGTCTGGGCTAAATTTGTTCATGGCCAGTTTATACCCTTTTTGTTCTTATGCCAAGCTTATCCTTTAGCTTAAATAACTCTTCTGCCTCCCTGATATTCATGTTTGAGCCCTCTATTTATAGATGACAATCCTATGCCCTTTGCTTTCTCTTTGCCAGGCTAAAGGTAACTGGTTTTACAAGAGGGTCACTGTTACCCATTCACTTTTCAAAATCTGAAAATATTTTTGAAAAAAAATCCTTTAATTTTCAACCAACTCTAGAGATGTTCAATTTGTCAGATTTCAAACTTCAAAGTGTAACTGGGAGAAACATTTCAATTTTTCGCCCTCTCGGCGATTTTCCCTTCTGCTTAGCTCTAATCACTCAAATATAGAGAATGAGTCCTGATGATCATGGCAGCTATGGACAACCACTCAAGTGCTGGCAATATAGTCACGCAGTATATTTTCACTGTAGTCACTCATGTTAGTTAGAATTTTCTTTACACCTGTGACACTGTGCTGAATTGTTTGATGACGACAGAACAAGGAGCAATTGTTTCGAGTTGCAGCAAGGGAAGTTTAGGTTAGATATTAGGAAGAATTTTCTCACTAGGAGGGTAGTAAAACACTGCAGCAGGTTACCCTGAGAGGTGGTGGAAGCTCCATCCTTGGAGGTTTTCAAAACCCAGCTAGACAAAGCTTTGGCTGGGATGATCTAGTCGGGGATGGTCCTGCTTTGAGCAGGGAGGTGGACTAGATGTGACCTCTTGAAGTCCCCTTTCTATGATTCGATGATGCTCAGAGGACTCAGCTGAATGCAATAGTGCATGGAAAGCATCCAAATCTAGGCAAGCATCTCCATTAACAACCAAATCTCTCTGTTAGTTAATTTTAATGCAGAATCTTCCTTTTGCCCATGCATACTTCTCACTGTATGCAATAAGATTCCTGCCTGTCCTGCCTTCCAAGGCCCCAGAAGACTCACTTATCTGATGCATCTCAAAATTGCCAAGGAAAGAGATGATTCATGGTTTTTCCACTTGGTCCAGTGGCAGTATGGTACTGTAGGCTGTGCCAGGCTGGAGACACATGTAGCTCCATCATAGAGGAAGAGAGAGTCAACTTGGTCATGCGACAGCAGCTCCCACTGGCTGGAAAGAGAGATGCGTTGCAGGAGATGCACATTTTATTTTACAGGAGGAAGCAGGTAACAAAACCATGACAGCTTTCACATTTTCATAGCCCACATCTCCCTGAGATGTCCAGTTTTTTAAAAATGTCCTTATATATTTAATCTGTATTCCCTGGGGGACCAGAAGCCATAGAGAGCTGTGCTCAGTCTATACCCATTATAGCAAATGAGCTTGGCTAACAAAGAAAAAACTCCTGCAATTCTGCTCCAAGTCCTCTTTAAGTGAGTGAAAGGGATTGAGCTTAAGCAGGCTTGAGAAGGGGCGGTAGAAGGCACCGAGTGGAATATCTGTCTTTATTTAACTTGGAAGCAGCGCTGGTATTGCCTTTCTGTTGCCTACTGAGGTCATTCCTGCAGCCTTGCAGAAGGGCCGTTATGCTCGATGGCTCCCTGGCTGTGGAATGAGCCACCTGAGACTCTTTGCATGCTAGACCCAACATACATCCACATTCACATTTACTGTTATTTGGCCCATCAGTTACCAGTCTCACCAGGAGACCTGCTCGCAAGCCAATGCCTGTCACCGGACCCAAGTCCCAACTCTGCCCAGATGATTCATTTCTCCTGGCCTCAGAGTTTCAATTAAAAATAACCTACCGCAGCAGCATCAGGGAGGCAAAAGTGCCCTCTTGTGGCATAGTGTTCCTGGGCGTGGCCCCAGGCAGTCCTCCCACTTACCAGGAGATGCTGGCTTGGGACCATGTGCTTGGTTGGAGGCAACAAGGTCTGCTGCTTCTGGGAGACCTGACTTGTAGTCCTAGTTTTGTTCTTGTTCCATAGCAAGGCTTAGACAGGCCATTCAGTGATTTCTTTTTTCAACGTATCGAGCCCTATTGCACCTGTGAATACAGGCCCAAGCTCTTTTCTGTGTGCGTTTTCCCCAGCTTTGTAAATATTTTTCAGCTACTCTGCATCATGCAAGGGGTAAATATTATTACAATGGTATTAGCATCGGCCCATGTTCACCAGTAGGGTCAAACATAGCTGGTTCCAAAATGCATCTGCAGCTGCCCATCCCATATTTGCACAATGAACACACCATGCTTAGCAGTCAAAGAGCTATCACTCATCCACCAAGGTTGAGCCAAGCATGAGCAAATATTGGAGTTGTGATTACTGGGATTTTTTTAAAGCAATTGTGCAAACGTGTATGAAAACCACACCCAAAGTCAGGT
This sequence comes from Alligator sinensis, assembly GCF_000455745.1. Classification (NCBI taxonomy): domain Eukaryota; kingdom Metazoa; phylum Chordata; order Crocodylia; family Alligatoridae; genus Alligator; species Alligator sinensis. The sequence continues at coordinate 448,921 of NW_005841989.1, forward strand.
TCCCACTGGGTTGCCAGTACAGTCTTGAGGGATCCAAACAATGAGCCAGCTTGGGTTCTTGTTTCCATATAGTTAGTCATTTTTTTTGTGGGGTGAGCTTGGTACATGCAAAAAGAAAGTAAGGGGTTGTCTAATGGAGCGGCATCTAGTTGATTTAAAATATGAGTTTAAACCAATATAGTTAAACCAGTGCAAAAGACCAGGAGGATACTCTCTTATTTCACCTTTAAACCGTACACAAGTGAATTAGAACAGTTTTAAGCTAAACTAAAAAACCACAACTGCTCTTAAATTGATATAGGAGCATCAGCATGGGAATTTGCATCAGTTTACTTAAATTGGTTTGACTGAACCAGTGGAGGTGTATGTGTGTAGATAAGATTTCTATGGGACAAGCTCTCCCTATTCCAAAATAATACACTTACAGTCAATGGTCCCTCTTTTTTCATGCTGTGAACAATATTAAAATCCTTAGCAATGTTGATTTGCACTGATGACTATTCAATTTTAGAGTTGACTGAATGGGAATCTTTACTGTTGAGGGTTGTATGCTGATGCCAGGAGACATCACCATATTAGTTTACACTCAGCTCACACCATGAAGCTTGCAGAAGGAAAGATCATCACTTGGTTAAAGTGCTGGTTTGAGTGGTAGAAGATCAAAGCTCCAGCCCTTGCTCCACCACAGGTTTCCTCCATGGAGTCAGACAAGTCACTTAGGGGCAGCTCTACAGAAGCATTTCAATACTTAATCCCTATTGGTTTCAAATATTTAAGTTGAACAGGAATTAGGTTCTTAAAGATCTTTGGGGTCTGGCCCCTAGTCTCTCAATCCCTTGTCTGCAGAAGGGGGAATGACAGTATTTTGCCACTGCACAGAGGTGATGTGAGTCTACATTAAAGACTGAGATGTGTGACTGCTACAGTAATGAGGCCATAATTACCTGGGGGAGATACCCATGCAACATCTGTGCTAGGGATTTAGGATGGGCTTGCCTAACGGAGCCAGGTGTCCAGCAGATCCCACTGAAATTAATGGTATGATATATTGGCGTGTTTGAGTCACTAGTACTTTTACCGGATGAGCAGCAGTGTTCCTTATGCACCTGAATGGTGCATGTGGCATTGTGCTTTGGTGGAAAGTTCCAGTTCATCCAGAAGGGTTTTATAAATCCTTTCATTTTTTCACAGTTATTTTTTGTTGTTGTTTTCATTTTACTGCCCTAGCCAGATGTTTCAAACATCTGGCAAAGGCATGTTTGTTTTTTAAGCTCTTCTGTGTTATGTTAGCAACACAGCAGTGGAGATAGGAGAAGGGAGCGGGATGTTTCCTATCCCATATTTTACCACAATATCCAAATGTCCTAAAATCTTTTCTATTTGCCACCTGGTGCCAAATATCACCCCGTGGCTGGCTGGCAGGGAGGCTTCATCTTAAGAAAGGCAGTGGATTGATAAATCAAGTGACATGAGCTTGAGGCTTGGCTTTGACTCTGATCTGCTTTGTAACCTCCCCATTTAAACCCAAATAAATGCTAAGTATCATTATTGTGTGTGAGTAGCTCTATGGAAAACTTTCCACTGAAGATGAATTTTGATAAGAAACTGGATAGTTTTGCAAATGAAGAATTTCACTAAACATGTTTGTTTTCCCCTAAAACTTTCAGCTGTTGTCAGAAACCCCAAATCCAAATTAGGCTTCATCAAATTTTGGCCAAAAAAAATCAATTTTGGGAAACAAGTTTTAGGAGTCTCACTGAAATTATCATTTAAAAAAGGTTTTTAGGTTTTTTTTTCCAACAACCAACTTTTGCATGGGAAAAAAAAAAATCTTTTTTTGATCAGGTCTTTGTGCATAGCAGGCTCATTATCAAATCCCAGCTGTGGAATTGAGTTGCAAGGACTGTGGGGAACAGGCATGTAATAATTTTCTATTGCATTATCTTTGCAACTCTGCTTTTGTGGAGGAGGCAGCGTTGCCTAAGAACAAAAACTGATTGTCCTGGGACTTTGGCAAACTTATGCCTCAGTTTCCTCACCTGGAAAATGGTGCCTACTTCCCTGGGGCACTGTGAAGAAGCAAATATACAGGGTAATACAGAATAATTGGGCTAATTCTTAGCTGGTATAAATCAATGTTGTTCTGCTAACAATAGTGCAACCAGTTTTTTCCAGCTGAATACACAACTCAATGTGTATAAAGCATGCAAATCATAGTATTAATTATTCGCTCTCATTGTATCAGTAGTAATGATGACAAATTATCCTTCAGTGTTTAGTCCAAGTCAACCAAGTGTTCTTTTTTACCTTTACCAAAAAGTAATATACACACACACACATGCACACTAAAATTTCCACAAATATTCAAATCAACCTCCTTTGAATGGTGTTTCTCTTCATAGGAGAAAGAAACCTCATTGGGATGAAATCAGGGCTCTGCAAGGAAAAGATGCATTGCAAAGTCATCTTCTTGCCTTCACATTAAGAATGGAAAGATCCACTGAACAGATGCATCGCTGCAACAGACATCATGTTCTGAGAGGTCTGATGGGCTGGTTGTGTGCAGGGAGTTCACAGCACTCTGCATCTCAAAACTCTCTGTATGTGTCTGTGACCTGCAGAGTTGCTGGGTGGGTCCTGGAACAGGGTCACAATGAAACTGGAGGAATGCTGCACCCTGAGTTACCTTACATACGCTTCTGCTCCCCCCAGTGTATGTGTGAAGTAGCCCATTTCAAAGCATCTGCAGACTGCTGCATTAATTGTAGCACCCCCTGCTCCTAGGTACAACTTGATTTGGAGGAAACCGAATTGCTAGCATCCCTCTCCTGAAGGCGCTGCT
>NW_005841989.1:451793-471443 GCF_000455745.1 Alligator sinensis
AGTGGAGAAGCTGGACAGCATGACTGGTGCTAGTGCCAGCTGGGTATCCAGAAGCAGGGATATGCTTGGATTGCTATGCCCAGCCACTGGAGGGTTCTCTGGAAGGGGTGTGGGGTGGATATTTGATTGCTGTTCAATCATCTTGGATGTTCCTTGTTCTTTCTTGTTTCAATTGAATCACACATTTTTCAATACTTACATTTTTTCACGGTATTTCCTGGCCCTGCTCTGGCCAATACCAGATGTGCACAAATGCATCAAGTAGACCTTTTTGGACTTGGCTACAGCTTCATGTTTGGTTCTGTTTGGGGCTTGGACTGGCAGGCTTCTCCAAACCTTCAAATCTTATCAGAGCACCTGACAATAAAGACTTGTATAAACACTAAAAATCCTCATTGCCAACCTGGTGTCGTAGGCTAGTGATGAAACAAATGAGGAAAGGCAGGTCACGAGAAGGGAAGTGACATGGCTAAGATCTGCGAGCATCTGAGAATGCATTTGGTTGTGATGTTGGCATGTTTTAGTTAGGCTGGATGCTGGGAGGTGCCTCCACTCCATCACCCCCAAACCTGAACTATATATCCTTTCCCCTGACTTGCTCTTTTTCCATTAGTGCTAACAATGGAGCAAGTCAGGGACAAGGGATTTGGTTCAAGTTTTTTTTTTTTTGCAAGCTGGGCTTCTGATCAGTGGCTGGGGCACAGTGACTAGAAACCCAGCTTGCAAAGGTCCACAAGAAGCAAGGTTTGGCTGCACGTTCCTGCTGCACTTCTTTGGTGTTCAGGGCATGAGCTTTCCTCCTGCTTGCTGATGCTTGTGACTGTCTCATGGCCAAGGTGATGGTGTGTTACTGAAGTAGGTGACTCCTTGTTATCTCAGGGACATAAGCAAGGTAGAGCATGATCACACTTAGGCAGGTAAAAGAAGAATAGATTCAGGAACTAAACAAATGGAGTCAGGCAGGTAGTATTGTTGTGTTGTTCCTCCGGTTACTAACCCTTTTTCTCCCTACCCTATTAACCTCCCATCGATGAGCATCATGTGTGGTGGGATGGAGGGGGGCCAGGACATTCTAGGTGGGGACAAAACAGCCCTAGGTGGAACAGAAAGGGGACACATTTTGCAGTCCCCCCACCCAAGCATTAAGTCTGGCAGTTGTCTCTGCAGCTAGAACAATAATGCTCTGAAACACTGGCACCTTGTGGCAGTTTGGAAGCATAACATTAAATCAAGAACAATTCTAGGCACTTTCTAATTATTCTTATTTCAAATCCAGTCTGAACTGGAAGAAACACTGATAAACAGAGACACCAGCTGGGTACATCTGCTTGTTTTAGGGAAGGGTATTAGATAGCAGGAGAGGAGGGTGGAGACCAGGTTCCAAGTAATTCATGTGATCATCATGCAATTCATGCGCAATCCTCGCTATTACAGTCTATCCTGTGAAAGCCTTATGGCAATGTGTATCTCTAGATAGAAACGTCCAGCCTGGCGTTTATCCATTTTTTACCCCATTGCATCTGACACCTTGAAGTTCTCCAATGGAGCTTTTCACTGTGGTATCTGAGTATTTTGTATCAACCAGTTACAGAAATAGAGACCAGCTAAGACATTGAGCTCCATATCAAGGCTTTGATTTCTCCTGAAACTGGTAATATTAGAAATAGGCTTGTCTCTAGTATAGCGATCCTCACCCAAGGTGCTTCAGCACCCTGGGGTGCTGTAAGATCCTTTCAAGGATGTCATGGGGAAGTTCTGAGTTCTTTGCAACAGAACTGCTCTATTATTTTTCTTTAGTAAAAAAATGAGTGAAAACTAAGAGCTGGCATTTTCTGAGGGGTGCCGTAAGTCTAAAAAAGGTTGAGAACAACTGCTCTAGTGGCTAGCACTAAAATATAGGATATATGAGTAAAAACACCAACCAACCTGCCTTGGATCTATTTACACCCACTGATGTCATGAAAGTGTTCTGCTGAACTCACTATGAAATCTGGTCCACCTGACTTTGGCTTGATCAGACCTCTTGGATAAGACCAGGAGGTAAGCACAGGTACAAATAGGCATTCAGATGTATCCGGATCACTTTACAAGGAGCCCTGGGGTCTCAGTGCTACATGAACCAGGCCATAGAAAACCTTATCTCAGTGCATACGTTGGCCAGACTAGACCATGAAATCCATCCCCTGATGCTTTTACATACGTGTTCTGAGGAGGCAAACTTAAATCATGAAGCAGAAAGGCCATCCTATTGATCCAGGTGCTTATATGGCCCTCATTGCTGCAGTATTTGAGTCCTTTTAAAATGTGTCAGAGACCTGGAGCCCTTTAATAGAACAGGAAATGTCAAATATTATATGGATATAAATAACTCAGTAAAAGCAGGTTACAAGAACATCTGGTTTTGCACAGTTCCACACATGCTTCTGTGGTGTTGGGAGAGAAACACAGAAGCAACATCCAACGTCTGTGATGGATGGAGGAGAATCCAAAAAGGGTCAGTCTAATCTGTTTTTGTCCACTTGCTCCTGGGCTTTTCAGAGGAAGGTCTGGTTCATCGCCAAGCTGAGAGTCAGCTCTTATCCTTCAGGTGACTAGCGATGAAGGAGTCTGGGGCTAACACTCCAAAGCAGGCCCCTATGAACTCCAGCTGTTTGCCCAAGAGGATTTCTAGGCCTCACAGGAACATGTCCAGCAGATCTGTATGCATCTGTTGATCTGTATGTGTTTGTCAGATCTGGTTATTTGTTCTATGCAACAGCAGGTAGCGGAGGGTGTCTCTGTTTCCAGCTGTAGTGTGAACACAGGGTTTGCTCACAGACCTTTTCATAGTGGCCTGGGAAACAATGGAAATTGCAAAAAATCCTCTGTGCCTCCTGCTGCCTGGAGGTTTCTGTGCACTCTCAGGCCAAACTGAGTGCATTACAGCTACTACCTATCCTGGAGGTGAGTAAAAAAAAAAAGTGGCAAGGTCCACAACATAAATGGGGGGTCAGAGCCTCCAAGCCCCAGCGGTGATCAAAGGTCTAGTGGGTGCTGCTCTCACCTGCACATTCACAAACAGGAACAACTCCAAGACTAGTGGCAAGATGGATGGACAGATACCCTCAGTATCTAAGAGGCAGTCATACTTGTCATCAGCTCACCCAAATGCTTCCTCCAGCTTTCCAGCATTGACTCTGTCCTGTCTGGGTTGAGCCTAAGCCAACTGGCAGGCAGCCAAGCTGCTGTCTCAGCCAGATGCTGGGAAAGCAAAGAGGCTTGAACTGAAACAAAAAGACAAGGTTCGAATGTCTTCATAGTGGTTCTGTTCACACAGCAGCCCAACATCTCTGCAAACTTCTGGATTTTCCTTGGTCCCCAGGGCAACACATGCAAGATGAAGAGGGGTGACAAGAAGGGTTGGTGGGAGGATCCAGTAGGCAAGTGTCCTCAGGGAAGATGAACAATAGCCCATGGTCACAGCTAACAAGGGTCTGCTGTCCTACAGATGATGTTACCTTGAGACTGGATGAGCCAAAGACTGCTGAAAGATCCAGTTTAGTCTGTAGTGACTTTGCTCAGGACTGAAGGAGATGTAGCATCATGCAGTAATTGGGTCTATCATGGAGTTGATGAACAATAAGGAAGTTAATCAGCAGTGAAGATATTTCTCCAGAGACTGTCACAGAAAGGGGAAGGTCCAGGACAGAGTGCATTAGCATTGGGTGATGGTTTCAAAAGCAGCTGCTTAATCTCAGTTATTTAGAAACTATGGGTACTTTCTTTACACCAGAAGGTGTAACTAGTTCCCGTTAGTTTTTGTCTGTCGACTTTCCCCTGTCATGAGGGGTAGGAGCCATTTTAGGATAGCTTAGTGGAGCATGCTCTGTGCCTTCAAAACACTCTGCAAGGAAGATGGATAAAACTCAGCCTGGGAAGGTGGAGTGGGTCCCTCTACTCATGCATTTATGGTACTGGACAAAATACTCATGCATTCAATTGTTGCTACCTCCAGAGAAGAAAAGAAAACCATCTAGAGGGGAGAGAACACATGTTTTGTATCCAAATGAATATCCGCAGACCTGGACTAGTAGATTCTGGGAGGATTGAAACAACCACCCTTTTACCAACATCAGCAACCTGTCCTAAGGATCCTGAAAGGTGTCTCTGCTGCAGTTGATCAGGTTCATAGCGGGACCTTAACCCACCAAAGTTGCATCCCCCGCTCTGTGCTTTCAACTCCAACCCTTTGTTCCCAAAGTTCCCAGAGCGCCCAACTGAGTCTGAGGTCTCAACACATAAACAGAGTTGAAAGAGTCCCTGATGCAGAAAACTTTCCATCTAAATGGGAAAGAACAGAAACGGGGAGGATGACAGTTCCCGTTTCCCAGATGGAGAACTAAACAGCCACCCCGGATTGCACATGGAGTCTGTGGTAGTAACACAAGCATTGAACTCTGATGTATAGAAGCGGTCACCACAAGATTGTCTTTCCTAAGAGGAAATGTGTTTGGCCTTTCCCCATGTTGATGTGACCTCTCATGAATACTGCCACTCTGCGCCCAGTATCCACAGGCAGCATTCTTAACTAGAGGGAAAATAAATCTACATGGCTGGTAGCAAAGGGGACATGTTTCCTTGAGTCGCTCAGATGGGTCTTGGGGACTTTCTCAGCCCGCTCTTTTGCCCAGTGGATTCTACTGCCTCTACCTCCGATTACAAGGGGTCCCTACACAGTACATTGAGAGCTGAATGATCACCCCTCCCCTGCCTGCCCTGGAAACTAGCTCAGTCTCCTAGAGTCAATAGATGTAAGAGCTTATGGCCTGAAACAGGTTGATCTCTCATTTTTGCACCTCCCAGACCTGTTCTGTGATTTAATCCCACTTCATCTTCCTCCACATGATGGGTTAACAGACCCTGGTATCAAATTCAGAGGCAATGAATATGGGTAGGATCAACCCGTGATTACTGGCAGTCATGGAACAGACTGCTTATAACATACATACTGTACAGCAAATGTCTTGTAAAATGTCCAAGGTTGCTTATGGGAAATATAATCAGTTTTAATGAATGTGCTAACTTGTTATGCAGTTTACACATTCTCTGCAGGTTTCTATTTATATTTCTCAATCCTGAAAGGCAGCCTGAGAGTGTTTCGTTGTCTAGAGATGGTACTGCTGTAATTCTGGCTTTAAATGTCTTCCTCTTTCATTAGAAATAGCCACTGAAACCAACTGCTAAGGGGAGTGGTGGAGTGTCTGTATTTTGAAGTCTTCAAATGAGGACTGTCTGTCTTTAGGAAAGGTATAGTTCAGCTAACTGCAAGGCATTGGGCTCACTACAGGAATAACTGGATGAAATCATATGGCCTGCGTTACACAGGAAGTCAGGCTGCATGATCTATGGTCCTTTCTTGCCTTAAGATCTATGAGAGGTCAGATCTGGAGCCAAACTATGGGACTCATCATATGTTTTTTGCTCTTTTTAAAACAAACCCCCCCAGAGAAGCATTGAAACAGTTGATAGTGATGCAGGTTTCTGGCTGGTTTGTTGAAGTTTGCCTTGGTACCTGGAGCTACAGAATTTCACACCAGATTTTCTCTCTAAGAACTTGCAAGTGAAGTGGTCTCAGGCAGGGGTATTGGGAGACCTCCAGAGCAAATGTGAGGCTTTTCAGGAATTGATGCTGGTGATCAAGCACATGTCACTTGTAATTGTAGCCTGACTGGCTTCTGTGCTGCAGGAGGTGTTGCTGCTTTTGGCTGTGTTTACACCACACAATGTGATACAGACTAGAAGCGGTGTAGCTGTGTGGTCTCCACAGAGTGGGAAGCAGGACTAAGTATCCGGTGGGGGTTGCCATGCTAATGCAGCTAGGCCCATTTTTAGTATCTGAGGTAGCTCTGCTGTGTCTCCATAAAATGCACTGAGCCATGCAGATGTACCCTTAGATGGGCAGAAAGCCAAAGCCCTGACCATTTCCAGTAGATGAAGATTTCATAGGAATATTCTGCAAGAACAAGGGCATTTCCTTCCTGTTCCAACAAATTTCCAACTCAGGTGAGTACGCTTCACCTTTAAATTCTGCCTAGGGGTTCAGCTAAGGGGAACAGTGTCTTAGGACAGAAAGTAAAGAGCATTGTGCAGCATTGCTCTGCACCTTTAAACATCTGGGCCGTGATTCTCCAGTGCTGATATGATACCTCGTTTAGACATTTGCATTCTACAAAGAGGCTATGAAATTAGCATTTTGCATCAACTTCTTTACCAGTACAACTGTGGATGAAAGATGCAGGACAAAGGAAAGCCAGAGCCCTGGGGTATCGTATGTCCAAAGTTGCTGCCACTGCCTTCTTTTCTATGATGGAGAACATAACTCTCGTCTCCACCCATTGTAGCGTGAGTCAGGTAAGTGATGGGCTGTGGTGTGTACTGGGGCGAAAGGTGCTACATTGCACGTCTTTAGCACAGTCGCTTAGAGCCAAATTCAGCCCTTGAGCAAGCAAGTTCAACTCTCAGTATTTCGTGGAGTCAAATTTGGCTCTGTGCACTGGTGCAGAGCAAATAAGAAACAGTTACTCTGACATAGCTGCTTCAGAGAGATGAGATGAGGTGCCCCAAGGAGAAGGTGTTTGGTTTTGCAGTCTATGGAGGTAAACCAGCATAGGGGAGTGAGCACGAGAGACAGAAAAACCATGTGTGCCTGAGACTGGAGCACTGACACATGTCAAACTTGACTTATGTAGCTCTCAGTGTCTGGCCGTGGGGAAGGAGAAAACCCCATTTGGGGTGTTATTTTCTGCCACTGGGGGGAAACAGGAGACTTGTGTGTGTTCAGTTTGATGAAGTAAAATAATAAAGGAAACCAAGGCCTCATCAATCAAAGAAGCAGGCGAGACAGACAGGTTCGAAGTTCAGGAGTGAGTCAGGCCTGCTGCAGCACCCTACTGGCTTACAAGGGGGCTAAGCGGTGGTGATTTACAGGCTGAAGAGCACAAGCCAGAAGTTGTAATGAGGAGGAGGGGGATGACTTTGCCTTTCACATTCCTGCAACCTCCTGTTAGTTGCTTTTTTTGCCTGGCTCTTCAGGACCCCTAGTGGGAGTGACGCAGACAGAAGTGAAATCTCCCCCAGTGCTACTGAGCTGCGTGGTAAGAGGGGATGCAGGTCCTAGAGGCCATCCAGTCCCTTGACCTGCAGACAGCTTGGTAGATTGAGATGTCCACTAAAAAATGGGCTGAGAACCCACCGAGAGACCTTCAGATAGCCACAGCTTGCATTAGGGGCAGAGTCAAGCCAGAAACCTAGGGATGAAAAGCATTGGAGCCCATAATTCAGCTTCTCAGGTTCTCCTTTTCCCAAGGCTTCTGCATTTATTTCACTAGACAGTCCTGGTGGACCCAATTTAACTCCCTGCAAAATAATTACAGCTAAAGAAAAAAACCCTGCAGGTTTCCTACAAACTGACTCGCCCCATTAATGAATTCAAGAGAAGATATTGTATCCCCATTTCTTTGTAATTTGTTACAAAAAAAGTCAGAAAAATCAGTGTCTCCAAATAATATATCGATCTCGTGGGCAATAATAAAACTGAAAAAAGTCCTCAACATATAAATAAATTAAAGAAATAATAAGGCTTCTGGCTCACAGTTGGTCAGGGAATGGTTGCGCACTGTAGTGCAGATATAAAACGCTAGAGTGTGTTTGTACACTTCTATGTGAATATAGTCATGTTTGACCCAGCATGTGAGTGTCTCTGTAAAATGAAGTGCCAAAGGGGTACTGAAAAGAAATGGGGAAAAGGAGGGGACCCTGTCCTCAGCCAGAAGTCTGCCACACCTGTCAGATGTCTTCATCTGTGACAAAGAGGAAGGAGTGTTTTTTTGCCATGCTTCACTGAGAATCATTCAACTTTAGCTCTTGTGAGAGTTGAAATTGCAGAGACTGGACAGAAGGGGTCTCTCTATGATACAGTTCAATGCACAAATAGCTGTAGACTCCAGCTGAGGCCAGAAATGCATGAAAGCCTCAAACACCTCACTTTGCAGAAAAGCAAAAGTGTGTGTGTGTGTGTGTGTGTGTGTGATATAAATATATGTTTAGTGACTGAAAAACGCAATGGGAGGTGATGGTGTGTAAGCAGGTGTTTGGCATGACAGATACCCTTCTATGCAAAATGCGAAGTGCTTCATCAATCTGCTCAAACGTTATTTTATTAATAAATCTGATAGGCAAGCTGGGCTTTTAAAAACCCTTGACAAAGTTTTCTGATCACTCAAGTCTGGCTCAAAAAGTCAGGCTTTGTAAAAATCCACTTCAGTAACACGGTGTCTGTGGAAATGCTATATGTTTTTATTCCTTTTAATTTGCAGTGGAAAGATTTTAAAGATTTTCCTCATTTGCAAACCAAACATTGCAGCATTGTTCTAATACATGAGAATCCTAAGGTGAAATAATTGACTAGAAACTTATAAAAGGAAGTGAAACTGGTTAGAATATTTTATTTCATTGCCAAAGCAGAAAGACATGGGGGGAGGTAAAAGTAAATGCAGTTAATCAGGCGTTACAAATCATTTCAGTTTTAATAATTTGAAGCATTATTTGTAACACAGGTGAGGAATTTAATATACATAGTTTTAAATTCAATGTTATGTTTAACTTTAAATAAGTAAATAACATGAATATTGAAGGGATAAAGTGCATTTGTAGGTCAAAGGGATTATACTAGAAGCATATAAAATCAGCCAAAAGAGGATATTGGATTTTTTTAGACTACTGCATGAAAAACCGGGTTGGCACTCAGGAGGCCTGACTTTCCTTCCTCTGTAAAGTGTGACCTACGGATGAAAGCAGCTATATCAGAGTTAAGTAAGTATTATTACTGTGGGTAGGTCACCTCCCCTTGGATCTCAGGAGACCTGTGTTCAATTCTGAGCAGTGCTACAGACTTTCTGGGTGAACTTTGTCACATCACTTCATTTCTATGGACTGAGGACAATAATTGTGCTCTCTCTCTCAGGACTGCTGTGAGACTTAATTGACATGACTCAATTAAGGACGTGTCCTTAATTAAGGAATTAATTTGAGGATGTTCAGGTGTGACAGCGGAGGACTGCTGGCATGCGACTCAAGGGAATCATGTCCCGTGCTCTGCACTGCAACAGACTTTCTCTGCAAGTCACTCAGTGCCTATGTGTACCTCAGTTTCTAACTTTTCCTCCTGATAGCACTTCCTACTTCCCAAAAGTGCTGGTAGGAAAAATACCTTAAAGATTTGAGCTCTGATGACAGGGAGGTTAAATAAATACATTAGATAGTTGTAACGAGATAGGTGGGACTGGCACGTCTTCCCAGTAATAGTGCGGATGTACAAATTGTGTACTGATCTGTACTCCTCTTCACTTGTTAGATTTAAGCTCAGTGGTGATGAGACTGCTGTTTGCTCGGGGTTTGCATGGCACATGGTACACTGTACCCACTGCAGTGCTATACGAGCCACTTGATGCTGCAGCAATACAAAAAAGATAAAATGATCAGAATTCATATTTGCCGCAGTAAAAGCTAGAGTCCTACCAGACACGTCCTGCCCACGAATGCCAGCATAGATCAAGAAAGACTCCATTGGTCTTTTAAAGCAATGTAAAGGCACATTTAAAGCAAGGGGACAGAATAGTTTGGATAAAAAAAACTGGTCTGAGCCTCTGCAGATTGCAGAGACTGAACCTGCAGGAGACCTTGTCCCAGGTCAGCGAATGTCTGAGTAAGGATCCTCCCTTCACTATCCGGTGGAAATCTACTCTCTTGTCCTCTCAGTATAGGAGTTTCTTTGCCTGTGGAAACCAACTTCCATTTTCATAAAGCCCAAATGGCTTTCCTTTCCCTGCCCAGCCTCTGTGCAGTGATTTTGCCAGATTTCCCCCCGCCCTAAGTCACTGCCATTTGCACTAGAGTTAACACACGTTGGCACTAGAGTTGGATTCCCATTGGCGGACACAACCCTTGTCCGAGTGCACCAAGGTCTGACACGGTTCTGTTACAGGCATCTCTCAATAGGGCTGACAGAGGGAAAAAGAGCCTCCCAAGATAAGCTTGGAAACAGGCCAGTTTTTTTCATTGCCAGAGCTGGATTCAAGGCCAGGGCTCCTTGTGAAGTGGGGTCGAGCCTGTTGCAGATACTCTGGTCCCGCTGCTGCTCTTTTGTTATCACACAGTGCCTTCTGATTAAACCCTCTTGCTGGCCCCCAGCCTGGTTACTGAACCCTTCACCTCCGCTGCAGCGTGGGATGTCACTGGATAAATACTGTGGATGTGCGTTGTGGCGTGCAGCTACCTGTAGGGAGCGCAGTTGAACTTTATTAGCAAAGAGAACATCCCTAGAAGGAAAGAGATGTGAAAAGAAACTAGCGGACCTCTGACAATGAAATTCAAAATAGAGTAAAAAAAAAAAAGTCCCTCCTGTTTATAGCAAAATATCTCTTGAAAACACAGAGGCTTCTCTGCAGGAGATGTAGCTTTCTGGGAAGTCACTGCTTGCCACAGCTGTGATAAAAAAAAAATGCTTTAAAGGTGAACTACAAAGGTTCAGGGTTTTGAAAATACAAAAACAACTTCTAAGATCGCGGGTCAGGAGCAGACTACGTCTGTAGACTCAAGCATAACAAATAGTTACGCAAAGGGTCCATTCTTTCCTCTGGGCAAAGGCTCACTTTGTAGTTGGACTAATTTATGATTTATGCACGTATTGGCACTAATTCGACAAGGTACTCAACAGGTGAATGAGCCGGCAGAGAGGCATTGTGGTTCAATAGGCCAGGTAGGGTTAGGGCTCTGCACTCCAGGGCTCTATGGCTGTCTGTGACCATGTTGTGCTCTGGGGCCTCGGGCAAGTCACTTCCCCTCTCTGTGCCTTTTTCTCCTCTGTCATGTATATTTATATGAGAGGCTTCTTCCCACAGTCACTCTCTCTCATGATGGGAGATTTTGGCTGGGGCCTCTGGGAGGGACTAAATAGTCATACTCAGCACAAAGTCCAGAGTTCAGCCCAGAGCTCCAGAATCTGGTTCACCGACAAGGGCCGATGCTATTACAAGGACCCTTCCCATATATATCCATATATCCCCCTTTCAGTTTCAGCTGGATACAGCAGCTCTCTTCACTGCCTATCCTAGATGGTGTGCTACGGCTGTGCCTCATTAAACAACTGCCATGTCCTACTCCAGAAGCATCTGCATTTAGTTAGTAGCAATAGTAATAGCAATAGTGATCCCTAGAGTAGGGATCTGGTAATGAGGCGCTGGACCTAGGAATTCCTGAGCAGAACTGAGGGGGAAGGGGGGATTTCATGCGGGGGGAAAAAAACCTGAAATAAGTTTCATTTTTGAAATTTTTGAAACAAAATCTTAGCACTTTTCAAAAATGAGTTACTTTCCCCTAAAAAACATTAAACACAAAATATGTTTACTTTGACCTGAAACTGTATTATTATGGTTATCATCATTATTTTTTTTGGTTTTGCATTTTAGTGGCAATAACAGGAGCAACCCTGTGTTCATTTCTGGTCAAGCCCCATTGAAAAAAACATTTTGCAGTTCAGCCTGCAGTCTGAAAAATCAGCAGCACATGTTATTCTGCCCTGAGCCCTGAACCCAGATTGGCACTAAATAGATTTGCCAACATCACCTTCCTCTCTGACTTCTGATTTACCTATCTATCAAATAGGTATAAAAATGCTCACCTACTTTACAAGCCCAGTAGGTAATGGTTGTATACAAACTGGAGATGTTAAAGGTTTCCGTGTATGTTTGATACAACATAGGAGTGGCTAAATCAGGAGGTCCTTGCTTAGCTTTTTTTCTCTTTTACTCATGCTATATTATTGATGGAAACCAATGGAGTCTTTCATGAGTGAGATATACAAAGGAACTGGGCTCCTAGGTATTACATTACTTGTAATTCTAGACCATGTTCAAAGGCTTGTACAAAGTGCTATCTTAATCATTGTCCAATAAATTAATAGCCATCATAATTAATAAACCCTAATGGAGAAGCAAAGAAGCCAGAGCTCAGGTAACTGCAGAAGATATGGATTATTTCCATGATTTAAAAGATCAAATAATCTACATTTGTTTCACAGACATATTATTCATGAATGTGCCTTACAGTTTCTTCCCCATTCATTTACCAAACCTTTACTCTTTGCCTTCAGGAATCTGTTTTTTATTTCCTCCTTTATATTCTTTTTGGCCCTTTTCTGTATTAATGTCAGTAGGGGCTCTGCCTTGCATTAGGAATACTGAAAAATGTTGTTAGTAAATATAGTTGCTGAATTTTTCAAAACTAACTAATGATTTGTGGGTGCTGAATTTAAGGCCTGAAAAGGATCTGATCTTCCCAAAGAGATGTGTGCCTGCCTTTGGAAAAGGAGGATTTCTGAAGATGGCTCAGTGCCCAAAGCCACTAACACCACTTTTCAGATACAGACCAAAGAACTCCAGGCTCCCAGGTGAACTTTTGACATCCATCCCAGAGGCTTGCCCTGCTGCTTTTAAGGCTCACTTAGTCCATGGGATATCTGCAAAGAAACCAAAAGAAGCGAATGTGGTGGATTTGGAACTGGGATGTTCTGGACCAGCCACTGCTGAGTTGGGCTGTCCTAGAGGTGACTGGTTTCAGACCTCATTTTTGTGTACCTGAGCCATCCCAACCCCACTGGTTGTTATCATTTCAGTACTTTGGTACTCTTCTCTTAGACCTTGCAGACCTTACTTGGACTGAGAAGTGAAGGCTCCACCTCAGGGTGTAGAGTGCAGGGTAAGATGGGGTTGGGATTCAGATTTTGCTGTTGTCTGTAGTTTGTTGAGCCCAGAGCCACCAATGGGATGATGGTGTGATGTATGATACAGTTATGAGTGTCTAGAAGGTGTTCACAGAAGGTACAAGCTTTGGGTGTTACTATGAGCTGAGATTACCCCATATCCTTAAAACTGGCCCTGTTGTACTAGGCCAAACCACAACAAGGAGCACGGTCAGCTTCGTTAGGCATGGGAGCCCTAAGACTAGACAATCACAGAAGAAAAAGGAGATGGGAGGGTGGGCAGGATCCTGATCTGGGAAAGAAAAGGGCTGGGGGCTTTGCTTAGAACAAGCACAATCCCACACGAGTGTTATTGCAGCAATGCTGGGTAACTCAGAGCTGCATCCGCTGGAGGGGAGCATTGGCAGCCAACAAAAATGCTCTTAACAACAATGAATGGCATCTAATTATTCTTTCCTTTGTCTTTTATTTAGCAACAGGGCTCAGCCCAGGAAGCCCTGGCTTCCACTCCTAGAGTGTTTTGTCTCTCGAATTGTAAACTGGCTGATTTCTTGGACAAACACAATCACTAAGGTCTTTCTCCTACCCCTTACCGCACAGTTGGTCTGGATTTGATAGCAACATTAGGACTGGTGAGAGACTCTGGACTGACAACATCTTAGACTAGAGGCCTTTCTTTAGCCACAATGTAGGAACAAATTAGCCAGTAGCTAAGGAAGTCCCTCTTGACATGCACACAAACACACATGCACTTGCCCGCTAAGGAGATGGCCCCCATGTAAAAATGATGTAATAACTTTGATGTCCCATTCAGTTTTGGGTCTTGGTATTGAGATAGTCAACAAGGTACTTAACTAGTAGATTAGTACTGACTATTATAATGTGTGCAATTATCTGGACATCTGGTTTCTATGAACTGGTTGGTGATGACGATGACAAACTTGATTCCCATGATGCTATCATGCAAGTATCATTGCTGTCCTGGCCCTTGTGCAAGGCCTCCTGCATCTAGTATCCTGTCCAGCAATGATGTGGAATTGTTAAAGATGCCTCAGAGCAAGAAAGCCCGGCCTATAGAGTCGTGCAAACAGAGACTTCCACTAGCAAATGAAGTGACCGATGGCTAGTCCAGTGCTTCTTTGGGTCACACAGTCTCTTTAATGTAATTCCACAGGGATGAGTGAGAAGAGAATTAGCCTTCCATTATAGCCAGCAAAGTTATTGCTGACAGTGAGGTGCATAAATTATATATGTTAAGAAGATATAAATCAGGACTTGTAGAGTGATTTGAGACAGCGGCTATTTTTCTTTCTCCTGTAGGACACAATAAATAACTATGTCTCAGTGCTAGGATGTGGCAGTGTTGGTGTCACTGGCCATGCCACCCCCAAACAAAATTGGCTCTGAACATGGATTCACTAGGAGGCAAAAGGAGGCAATTAGTACAGAAAACATGAACTGAAAAGAACTGTATTATGTGAATGGAAAAGACGCCAAGATCCTGACTGCTAGGTTACCTGGTGCTAGAGGAGGTGGGGGCAGGGGTGAGCATGTCTGGTTTTCTGTGAAAGAAAGGGATGAGGGAGAGGAGGATGAGTGCTGGGGGGTGTGGGGATGTATGCTAATGCTGTGAAAGAAGCAGGAAGCAGCAGTTAAAATAAGCAGATGGGTGGAGAAGGGAGGTGAAGACATTAAAGAGATAACATAAAGGTTAGAAAGGAAAATCCTAGGAAGTGGCTGAAAACAGCCCAAATGTCACAAAAAGGTGAATCTTCTCTGATTTGAGGCTTCAGGGTAATCCAGAACACATAAGCAAAAACATAAGGACTTGTTAGTGTCTGGGAAAGGAAACAGTAATGTCCAGGTACTGGTGCTGGTGACTATAGAAGTTCGTGGATAGGAAAATTGCTCCCCTGACTAAGCCCCACTACAAAATCCTGGTTTTCTGTGAATGTGAGTCTTTTGTTGGTCTCAATGCATTTCTGTGGGCCTATTTTTTAAAAGCCACAGAAGTAGCATGGAGTCTTTTGCTTGTTCTGACTGGGCTCATGAAAAGCTGATTTCAAGTAGCAACAGACATTGTCCCAGTCACAATCCTTTAGAATTGACAACTTTGTGCAAAGCTCCCTGTTAGATCACCAGGTGCTCGCAGCTGTTGCCTTTGCATTTTGGGAACTAGGTCCAAAATTGCTTCCCAGCCCCTCCATGGAAACTCTGCTGTTCTTCACACTGGGCACCAGATGAATCGGGATGACCGTCCCAGCCCTGCCACTTTGGGGCTCCCTGCGAGCAGTGCTGTACAGGCCCTGCTGTGGCTGCCACGTGCCACTTGCTCCAGCTGCTCTCTACCCCCCGGCTGTCAACGTTGCCACCAGCTTCTGTGAGCAGTTGACACCCCCACCCCCTAGCCCTGCACAGGCCGATATGCCCCGGGCCCCACACGCCCCTAGGGACAGCTCTGCTGAGCACATTTACATATGCAACTGATGTGCATTCATAAACTCTGGAGTTTATTGCTTCCGGGCAGCATGTCTTCACGTACATCTGGGAGTGCAACACGTTGAGCCAGGTTGAAACAGCCCCAGCTGGCAGGGAGTGGGGGGGGCGGTGCTTTCCAGCCCAGGGATGCTCCCCCTGCCTCGGTGTGCTGCCAAGGGTCTGGTTGAAGCATGAGGGTGCTTCATTGCAGAGCTAGCCAGGAGCCAGCCCCTGCACTGAAGCACCCTTGTGCCCCAGCCAGTCCCTCCAGCATCTACCCATGCACTGCTATGAAGTTAAATAAAGTACTTGTACTACCCTGCTGCAGAGTTAATTAGTTTATTCCAGCCTAATAGGGGCACACGTGTAGACACACAATGTTTATTGGGTGGCTAATTAATCTACTGTGCAGTAAATGTTTCATGTAGATGCGCCCACTGTCACCAAGAATACTTCTGATATATAATCTCACCAGACTCAACTACCTTTTTCTCTCTCTCTCCCCCTCTTCCTTGCTGTGTCCATTTACCTGACACTGGGTTATTCCCTGTCTCTTCCCTTCAGAGAGCCTTTTCCTCTACAGCTTCTGCTGCATGAAAGAATTTCCCTGATCCTCTCCAACCTATTTAACAATATCTTTTTCCCTTTTCTGCCCTGTCCCACTCTCTCTCTCTCTCGTAACATTAGATTTGTGGCATATAATTGACAACACAGCAAGGCAGGGACTTATTTTGAGTGGCGGAAAAAACCACAAAGGGGAAAAGTTATTGCATTTGTTTCTATCCATAATAATCATGATAATTAAAAAAGGCAGACAGTTTTAAAAACATTGTAAAAGGGAGACCAGGTGGTCAATTGGTGAAGAAGACAGTGGTTGGGGGGAGGGAAGGTCCTCCCAAAATGCTTGACGTTTTTTAAATTAAAAATATTTTCAAAATATTGATAATTAAAAAAATAATCAATCAGCCTTAACCAGGTCTAGTTTAGGATGGTGCTTATTTCAGTGGCACCAACTTACCATCTATTTTCAGGGCTAAACTCACTGCCATACCATGTCCCTGCTCTGGCAAAGGATGGGCACAGAAATCTCAGCTCCAAACACTATTGAGCTTTGGGTCATCTGACTCCAAAACACTAAGCCCCAGACACCAGCTCATCACATCTGCTTGAACGGGTCGTGAATAACGCTAGTAAAATTCAGCATTAACCCCTCAAATAGCAGCTGGAGAGAAAGGAAAGAAGAGGAACTGAGAGATAAAATCCCCTCCCCAGCAAGCCTGACTTGCAGCTGATAAGAGCCCTCCTGAGTTGTAATGGGAGCCCTGTCTGCCTGTTTCCTCACAAAGTCATGACTCAGGGATAATGTTCACATCCTCTGAATGGCAAGGGAGTGAGAGAGCTAAAAATACCACCAGGAGAATGAGAATGAGAGAGAGGGAGAGAGAGCATGAATGAGAGCGTGAGCAAGAAATGCACTAGGGAAAAGAGAGAGGAAGCATGAATGAGAACATAGGAGGGGGAGAGAATGGATGTAATTTTGCAGATTTTCAAGCGCCAAACTTTGCATTTAAATTATACCCTTGTAAGCATATCATTGTCTTAGCAGAAATCCTTGCTTATGCTTTTTTATTCCCTCTGAAAAGGCCTGTTTGTCATGAGAAGCTGAGCTGGTCATGTTTCTCCAACCTATTTTGTGAATGTGCACATATTAAAATCTGGCCTGGATGATTGTGCAGCTGGCAGTATCTGAGCAGCATAGTTGCTGACACCATTTGCTCTAAAACACATAATATATTACACCGGGGCGGGAAATGACAAACTTGTACATGCTTGCACACATATGCATATACTTTCATGCATGGGTGCAGTCAGATGTGCATACAATAATATGGATACACACAGATAAGCAATGTGCACACACATTCCTGGATAAAGGCACATGTAACATATTCTCACATGTGTGTGGACAAACATACCAGTGAACACACAAATGTATGCAGCTGGTCATGGAGGTATCCAGGCATACAGTTACACACATGCAGATGCACAAGTATTGTACACAGATACATAGGCCTACCCAACATGCTTTCAGGCATGCTGTCATGTTACTTTACACAGTCACATGGAGGACCATACATGCATGCACAAATTTATGTAACCCACCAAGCTGTGTATGATGCACATCCTGTGTTGGTCTCATGTACAAAGATGTGAGATTGTTGCCCAGCACACAGCTATAGAACTAATGGAGACGAGCTCATTACCTGTACAGGTCATGTTTATCATCATCATCATTATTAATGTCCTTGCTCAGTCTCTAGGGTTGACTAAAGTGTCCATTGTACATGCATGCACCACTCGCCACCGCAGTCCTTGTTCCTCAGTATGTTTTATTCATTGTTTTTAAAACCCTCTTCAACATGACTTACAGCCATCTCTTTTCTGCAGGCCAAAAGTTGAGCACCACTGGTCTAATGTAACCCCACAAGCAACCAACCTAAATCCCATCAAGTCACTGCTCCCTGTAAAGCCAAAGTTGATAGATCAGCACAGAAGCATATTCTTGCAGCCAACACCTCTGGGCCCTGCATACCCAGAGTGCGAGCTGCGTTTTAGAGGAGACATCTTGAAAGTGGCTCTCAGTGCTTGGACACTGACTTTCAGAAACCTGCCCCTTTCTCTGCATGTGGTACGATTGCAGGGCCAGGCCTCAGGAGGAGGCTTAAAACTGTGTTGCTGAGGCTTTTTCTTTTCCAGCTTCAGTTTGGGCTGTCCATAACATGAATAGTTCTAGGCTGGGTGAGTGATGGATGCAGGAGTCGTGGAAATGCAGAGGGCCATCACAGTGTTGACCCTAAGGTGGATTCTGAGAACCAAGAAAGGTTTGCAGAGCCAATCCCACCAAACTCAAATACAGCATCAGAATATCTACATTCTTAATCGCAAATTCAATATCAAAATACAGAAAGGATATACATGACTAAACAGTGCAGATAAGGCATGTCAAGCAAATGATTAACATTTATACAATGCACCTATATCTCAAGGCATACCAATCCTATCAATAAATGGAAGCAATTGAATCTGAAAATCTTAAGTCCCAAGTCTTACAAAGCCTCTTACAGGTGGCCAACCCATTAGAAAGGACTTGCTTACCTACTTCTTACCTAGGTTTCAAACTAAGTGGCTAAATAGTGCTAACCTGATACACTTGCAAGTGGGCAATTCAGCAAGAAATGTAGTTCAAGACTGAAGAGAAACAAATTGGACCCAGATTTTCTACTCTACTGCTTAGCTAAAGAAGGCAAAGACATATAAAATTGTTCTCAATAGATGCTACTCTGATGAATAGTTATAGGGCTATTCTTCTTCCCTAAATACACCTTATTTTTATCTAAAATTAGCCTTGTCTATCACCAAACCACCAAATGTACTGAGGTGACCTTACAATCTTCACCCCATTCATTCTATGCATTTTACTCGACTTCTCTGAAACAGTTTCACACCTTGTGCTGTTCTTGTGCCTGAGCATTTCCTCTGCCTCTTCCTCTCCTCCCAAACCTATGGTCAAGCAAATACTGTTCCTTCATTAAACAGCTTAAGGCCTATGACAGTCTACAGCTGTGAGTAGAGACCTCCCTGTCACTGCAGCCCTGTGCGGGAGATGGCAAGGAGATAAAAGACTCGCAAGGAAAAGTGTGTGGAGGGAACAGGAAAGACCATGGAGGAAGGGAAATTGCTGAAGAATCCAAACCAAACCTGGCTTAAGTCAAACTTTGTGTTTCATGAGAAGGGTCGTGAGGCCTGGAGTTGTGAAACCATTGAACCCATCTGTGTCAAATCACAGCCTCCCTGCTTCCTCCCTCCTCGCCTCTGCCTCACACACATACTTTATCTTCCTTCCCCACTGTTTCCATTTCTCCCCTGTGCTCCCCCTTCTTCTTTGCTCAAGCAGCGATGGTAAAGAGTTACTAAAAGACTTGTTTTCTTCTAACACTGCACAAGGAACTTTATTGAAATAAAATTGCTACTGGCTCGAGCTCCTTAGACTATATTTAGCGTTCCTCCTTGTGGGAAAAAAAATAAAGTTTTAACCCCCAAAAAGAAAAACAAAACAAACCTACAATGGTTCAGGATGCAGCCTAAAAAAAGTTTGGTTCAATAAAAAACTAGAAGTTTTTGTTTGGTTTTTGGTAAAAACTTGAAATGTTCTTAATAAGCAGGGGTTTAGGTTGTAGCCGTGTTGGTCTAAGGACATAGGCAGACAAGGTTAAGCAGAGACTTTCTGTGACCAAAAAGAAATCATTACATTGGAAACCCAGATTCTCACCAAAAGGCAGGTTTGATAGATTTTTTTGGCGGGGGGGGGGGGGGCA
>NW_005841989.1:471535-480688 GCF_000455745.1 Alligator sinensis
ATTTACAGGACAAAACAAACTCAGCCTTGGGGGCACAATGTAACAGAGCCAGAATGGCAGCGGTGCACGTGGCCTGTGGAGAATCAGGCCTTGTCTTTCTCTGCCTCACTCGGGAACATCTGCCTACGACTGTCTCCAGCTCCCCTCCTGCCTTGTATCCAGCTGCTGGTTTAAAGGACCAGCAACACACCTCCCCACCGGGATGTGACCGTGGGATGTGATGTTGTGCAGGTGGTGTTGTTGCTAGCCCAGTCCTCCCCCCTATATGCCACCCTGACCTCCCCTCCTGTGCCCTTATATCATCTCTTCTCTCATTTTTTCTCCATAGTGCCCCTTTCCCCCTGCTTCGCCTTTTCTTCCTTAGTCTCCATGACTGCAGTGAACAGTCAAAGAGCAGGGGAGCAGCTGATCAATCCCGTGTGTGCCAGAGGCGGCTGGCAGGGAAATGGATCTCCCCAGACTTGTCCCCATCCCCAGCACGTGTTCAAACCTTGTTTCAATTATTGCCTTTTCGCTATGGATCAGACTGATTCAGTACAGCCCTGTGGCTCATCACTTCCATACTCCTGGCTTTGTTTTCTGGGCATCTGTCCTGTCAAATTCCTTTTGAGGAGGTAAGCCTGGTTCACTTTTTTCTCCTTTGAGAGGGGACAAGGGTGGAGTAGGTTGGGGGAGGATTTCTCCCTGCCACAACACTTAGCCTGAACCTGACTGTCAGGAAAGAGATTTGCACGGTGCTCTCTCAAGCCATTGCATACCCCCCACAACACACCCAACAACACCAGTGCCCTTCTGGAGTGGTTCCAAGTCAAGGATCTCAAAGCACTTGGCTGGGACTAATCCAGTGAGCCTCACAAGGTCTCATCCTGATCTTCTGAGGAAGCAGAAAAACACTAATCCTCTGCTATTGATGGGCCTGTGTAAGTTAAGCCCCGCATTGTTACAGCTACAGGGGAACAAGAACCCAAATGAAGTGTGCACTGCTGAGGGTGCACCATGACGTGGGGAACGTTGTGGCTACATCTCTGCAGCCTTTCTATGCTGTCTCCCCCCTGTACCGTGGCCCTGTCCCTCTCTGGATTGCTAGTGCCTGTGGGGAGATCTCAGAGAGGCAAGGACAGTAAAATCAGTAGCTTCCTTCTCCCTGCCAGGAGTGCAGCAGGGTCCCCTCGCTGGGACCGAGGCAGTAGGCAGAGCACTGTGCTGCTCATACCAGCACTGAGTGTGGGTGGCAGGGCAGCCAGGCCCACCCCACATCTCTTCTCCTTCCATACACAACATCTTCTGCTGAGACAGGGACCCAGACCAGTGGGTCTTGGTTTTTTGACTCCACTGAGACACCGGGACTCTGAAAGATGGTCCACTAGTTGCGCTCAGGTAACAGTATCAAGCTTTTCTTTGTGACTGCAGAGACTAGAGACTTCCTTTTATTATATTACATTTTATTTTTTAATGAAACCTCTGCTTCTGACATCCACATGAGACTCTGGGAACTGGCATCTGAAATATGGGCCCGTAGGGTCTAACCTTTACCACAGCTCTGCCCACTCCAAGCAATCCAAAATCATGAGGGAGACCAGCAAAAATTGAGAGGATGGCTGAAACACCGAGATTAATAACAGTAATGACAGTAATAGAACGGTCAGGTCTTTTTTTTTTTAAATCTCTCCTCTATTTTCTGAGTCTGTAGGGCTCAGCTGGGTCTTGCAGCCTTGCAAGCTTTGCAGCTGTACAGGCTAGAAATCAAGGATGAGGTTCCCTGCAGTCACCTGGCTTTTTTGAGAAAAAGGGCCCACTATGGCAAAAAAGCTTGATGAAATGATGGGAGTTAGGAACTCTTTCATTCCCATTCCCATGGGCCCACCCAGTCTTTTCAGCCAAGGAGCTAGACTTGACTATTTAGGGAATGAGTCATTGAACTGCAGTAAAATTTTCAAAAGCATCTAAGTGATTTCGAAACTTAAGACCCATTTTCAAAGTCCACTTAGGACGCCGTTCTGTTGACTCTCATTGGCATTCAGTCTCCTCAGCATCAAAATGCCTTTGCAAACTGGGACTCAAGCTCCTAAATCACTTCTATATTTCTGACAATTGTCCCTCTGGTTTCCAGTCCCTCTCAAAGCTGGGAAGTTGTGGGTCCAATTACAGTGCCACCTTATGGCAGACTATGCAGTGCACTGCCCTGCTTGGAGACCACCAACACAGCCTGATGCTGCAGGATTCAGACTGGTATTGAACAAACAAGAGGCTGCCACTGGGCTGCAAAAGGTCGGCAGAGTCGAGATAAATTCAATCCATATTACAGATCGGAAGCAAGATTAGACTTTTCTCCGTCATAGACGAAGGCCCTAGGGGCAAACCTGGTGTTAATCCAACAAGTCATTTTTAGAGCGTGTTCCACAGACAATCTTTGATTGTTTTTGCTGTTTTGAAGTTTTCCCAGTCGCACCGTCATTGCATCCTGTGACTTGGCAGGAAAGCTTTATAGAGGCACTGCTGCCAAGAAGCCAAAGAGGTGTGACGGCAGTAGCCCTAGGGATTGCAGATCCCTAGTGACTGAAAACCACCCACAGACACTGGGCGTGTCTACACATGCATTTACGCTGGCTTAAAGTTACTGCACAGTAAATTACTGTACAGTAAGCGGAAATAGGCTGGCATCTACATATGCAGGCATTAAAGCTCCTTAATGCTGTGTGTGGGCTGATTTGTCTACATGTGCGTTACTGCGCAGTAACTAATGGAGCATAAATTTGATCGTGATGCAGGTATCAAATTTATGTTCAAGTCAGCATAAGTTGCCATCTTTACTGTGCAGTATGGGTATGCACATGTAGATGTGTGCCTGTACCGCACGGTAATTTTGGTTGCTGTGCAATAAATGCACACGTGTAGACATGCCCACTGCATAGGGGTAGGAGAGACAGTGCCAGACTGTCAGGTAAAAAGGCTTGATTGTTTCTTGGAAATGCCAATGGAAAGCATTCAGAGCCAGGCAGTCATGGCTGCTCTTGAATGTGGGTGTCTTTGAATTACTTGAGGGAAAATGCTAGATATGCAGGGTCCGTTCCTGGAGCCTGGTAGATGCTGACAAGTACAGATGTGTTGGGAGACTCCTGGAACCTCAAAGAAATTATCTTCTTAGCTATGCTGGGGCTCAGCCTTGTGGCTCTGTGACGGTGATCTATCTAGATGTGTTGCATCCTTATCAGTAGTGATCACTCTAAATGTTCGAGAATCGGCTCCAGTATCTAAGGTACCCAGGTCCATGAGAAACCCCAGACTTGGCCATTAGATCTCAAACCTGAACAGGGTATTTGGGTGGAATTCCTAGCCGGAGTAGCTGTGGGATAAAAGATTACTGCTGCTACCATCTACTTGAGTTGATCCTTTAACTCATGTGGCAGAGTTGCGCTTTGAAGCTTAGTGTTTTGGATGAAACTCCTACGGGGAGGTCATTATGTTTGCATTTCTCCCACTTACATGCCTGATTAGTATTTGTTAATACACACCAATTTTTCTTTTCCCTTTTGGGAAAAAGCAAGCCCTGATCCACTCAAAAATATACACACAAACTTTGGGAGCACACACACGGCCCGAGTCCTGTGGACACGCGCACATGCACACGCACATGCACGCACGCGCGCACACACATACACACACACACGCTCCTCCTCTTGTTAGATAGGTTTCTTCATTCACCATCTTCCACACATGAACAATGAACATCCTTTCGACCCAAATAAACATATTCAAATTGATTTGCTTGGTTAAAAGCTCCCACATGTTTTATACCGCTTTTTCTCCTTCCAGATTGACAGATCTGCCATTTTCTCTTAAAATGGGAAAGGGTTGGCTGAAGCTGAAATACCTGAACCTATGCTATACTTTCTTCTTGCCTGGACTCAAGATGTTTCAGAGCTCTCCCTACTCTATTTCCATCCTCATTGCCATCCTGCTTTGAGAGGAAGGTCTATTATTTCCCCCTCCTCTCGCTACAAAAATGGGACATTGTTTCTCTTGTCTTTGATTTAAAAGCCAAAAACAGTTATAGGAAACTGTTCAGCAGATGTTGTACAGTATGAAACTAAAAAAAAAGACCCAAAAAAACAAAAGCACTTGGGTTTTGCTGGAGGATCTATATTTAGCCTAATGCTTCCTCCAATTCAGGGTTTGTGTTGGCAGAGGGGAGGCGTAGGTTTAAACACTTTGATTATAGTATTTGTTTTATTTCTCCCATTTGCTGAATGCATTAAATCTGGCACTTTCGACTGCATGAGTTAATGAAGCTGATTTGGCGGAGGGGGTGGAATTTCAGATTGTTTAACATTTCAGCAAGATCCCCTCCCTCCCACAGGATAGACTTAAAAAGGATTCTCTTCTCAATTGCATTAAGGTTGGCAGGGATGGGTCAGAGGTCACTCCACAGTTGCCTGTTTGTGCCCATGACATCAGCACTTGAGGCCAAAATGAAACAAAACAGTTTTTTTAAAAAGGCAACAAAGGGAAATTAGATGCACAGTTTCCCCTGAAATTAATGAGCACTTTGTATCTGGATCACTGAGGTTGCACTGAAAACTGCAACCACTGAATGATGGAAGTGGTTTTAATAAGGGCAATCAAAATAATCCTCCAGGCCTTACACAGGGAAAACTCACATTGCCTTCCATAGGATTTTACCTGAGTGTGAGGGCTCAGTAAAAATTGAGTAGAAATCTCAGGATGATGATGTTGATCATTATCAGCGGCAGCAAAGTTTACACCTCAGCCATCAGTACTTGATTCATCCAGAAATGTAATGTATATGCAATATGTTCATATTGCCCCAGTGTGTCCAAGTGGACACCTGTTTCTCTGAATGCCAATTTTATATAGGAAAGAGTTCACCATTTAAAAAGCACCTATAAAATACAGTGTAATGTGCAAAGATATTTGCACCTTGTTAGCTGTCTGGAACTTGAGGTTGCATGCTGTTCACATAAGGTAGTGCCTGCTTTGATGGTATTTTTAGGTGGCCATTTGTCTGCTGGGAGCAAAAGGAAGCAGTAGTAATGTAAGTAAAGCTGGGTGGGAAATTAATTTCCCATCCGAAAACTTTTTGTGAGATTTTAAATGTTTTTCCAGTCCCAAACTCCAATGAAATGAGCACCTTTCAACGTCTGCCCTGGACATGAGGAAACCTTGCTGATGAAAGCTGCATCACAATGGGGACATGCTTGCAAACAGTTCCAGTTTCAACATCTCAGCAGCTTCATGCTGAATAAAACAGGTCATCAAAATGTTCCTGACTGTCTCTAGTGTAATGATAGTGGCCTCAAGCCCTATGAAATCAGGGCCCAATTGTGCTAGGTGCTGAACATGCACACAGCAATAGTCCTAAAGAGCTGACAACAGAAACAGATGAGAGAGACATCAGAAGGGGCATCATCTTCATTTTACAGGGAAAGGATTGAGCCCCCGGTCTTCCAGAAACCATATAGCAGAAATGAGAACTTAGCAGAGATGTGCTAGGTGGGTACCCTCCCAGCGACTTGTGCACAAGAACAGCCTACAGTTCACTGTAGTTATTTAAATAATTGTATTCCTTCTCTTCCAGTTTCTTTCAGAGATAATTTACTCTTATTAAAGATCAGTCCTGGAGATTTAAAAAAACAAAAAAAGCAATAGAGGGCTGTCCCTGGGATAGAGCACTTAGTTCTCAGGGCTGTTCCTGCCGTGGTGCGCAGTGACTCATGTCGCTACCGAGCCTCCAAGGGTGAAGTGCGCATGATGCTGATGGAGTGAGTCTCTCTCACAATGGGCTGAGGCCCTTGGGAAGGCCTGGGAATGACTGGCTCAGCTTTACCATCCTAGTGACTGGGCCACTGCCTGGTAAAGGTGAGGTGTGCCCTGTCTGAGAAAAGCAGCAGTCACTGGGGGTGATATGACAGCTCGATTACGTGGCTCCAGGACGCTTTATTTAGAATTTCCTGGAGGCTGGGCTAGCCACAGCTCCAATTCACACTACGCCTCACGGAGCTGAAATGTCCATATCCAACTGCAACTTTTCCTGTTTGTTGCTAACTTTGTTCTTCGGAAGTTGAGGCAGCTCCTCCCACCGTCTCAGTTACTGGTAACTCCGTAGTATAAGCCACCTCTTTTGCTGTTCTCTTACGCAAAAACTTTCACGCTTGAATTTTTCCCTGCTTTGTCTGCCTTTAGGAATCTTTGAGCTCTCTCTGTCTCAGTTACTCCAGCTATAAAATAGCTATAGTAACGTTCTCCCGCTGCTTTAAGTTTTAATCTAATAAAGCCAACTTCTTGTCTCATTTACAGTGCCATAATTCGAAAGCATTTGCACTGAGGTCAATGGACTAGTCATGGATTTACTCTAGTGCAGTGGTTCTCAACCTTTTCAGCCTCACTGGATTTGAGACACCCCTCCATTACATTTGTGAATTGAGTGCCCTCAAGTTTCAGAAATGAATGTATAAATTACAGTGCTTTGCCTCCTTGCAGAGAGGCCGGGCAGTGGAAGTAGCCGATCAGCCAGGCAAGGACAAGCCGGAGACTGCACTTGCCTGCTAATCTGCTGCGGCACCCTGGTTGCGAATCACTGCTCTAATGTAATGGAGAGCTGACCTTGCCCTACAGTGTACATAGATTTCTTTGCGTGTGGGAGACTCACTGTAAGGGCTGGGTGTAATTATTCATAAATGCTGGTAGCTGAGCTGGCCTTAAACATGTCACTGGGCACCATTCAGATCTGGGCCGTGGTTTCTCAGCTGAAATCAAAGTCATTTTCCAGACATTAATGGCTTGTTTGTTGTCTAAGAGCCACGCTGGAAATGGTGGAAAAACAGATAAAAGTCATAGCCCAAATGACCTGTTTGATTCTTCATGGCAAATTGTTCTCCTAAATCAGGCAGCTTGTAAATAGCCACATTAAAAAGATAGAGCAATTAAAAAGGAAAACTGCCCCAAATTCATGTGCTGTTTGCTGGGATAGCTCAAGAATAAAGGTCTGATTCATGGAAGCATCTTTGGCTCCTTTATTTGGGATTTCTGTACGTTATATATGCAGACGAACAGGAATGTCATTTTTCCAGACTGTTTTTTGCATAAATTATATTTGTTTGCTGTTCACCAGCTAACCCAGGCTTGACCCCTCTCATCCCCATTATGTCCTTCTCTGCTTCAAAACAGCGTGCCTGGTCCTGTTCCCCCAGATTTCTGCAGGAGCAGGGAAAAGCTTTCATGTCCTGGTAGACATCTAGAAAGGGCCATAATCTTGGAAGAAGCTAAATGTATATGCCCAGGGTGGATAACATGGGCACTAGTATAGCTTCTGTGGGAACATTGCAACTGCTATAACAAGTCAGGGTGGTGGTGCACCAGGTCTAGCAGGCTGAGGAGCCCCAGGGCACAATGGTCTAATGATTTGAATGATGGTTTAGGACCTCAGGGACTTGTGTTAGTTCTCCCTTTTGCCACAGAGACACATTGAGGAAGTTCTTTCATTGCTCTGGGTCATGGTTTCCGCAATGGAGGTTATAACCTTACCCTAGCATGAAGGTTGTTCTGAAAAAAATCTGCATTAAGGACTGTCAGGCTCTCTGAGTCTATGTTGATGGAGTCAATGCAACCCCTTGAGCGACTCAGGAATGTACAAGCAGTATTGTGGTGAGCAGTTAGGAACTAAGCTGCTCATAAGGTAAGTTTTTCCTAGCCCCAGGCAGTTAGTAATCAGCTTATGCTGTGAGGCATGAGAGTTCATAGTCCTTACTGAAATAAATTATATATCTCATGTAACTGTGGATGGCTCAGTCTATTTAGAGGCCCAGTCCTTTTTGAACCTGAGGCTCATGCACTCAGGGATAGGCTACATTGGAGTCATGACTTCCACAGATCAGTCATGCGCTGTATAAAGAGCAGTCCCTTTACAGGTCATTGCATCCATCATTCTTTTGGCAGCTTGCACAAAAAGTCAGATTGCTAAACCTAATGGGGAATCCCTGAGCCTGAAAAATGACCGACAGAACAAGACACGACTGAGCTCTTCCCAGCACCGAGATGAGCTTTTTACTACTACCTTTTAGTGTATTAATCACATCCTCTATCAACCCCAATGACTGGCAGGCACTTCAAAGTTTACCACTGCAGTTCTCACTCCAACTCTAAGTGCTCACTGTCTGCATTTCCTTCTAGGTAACCTTCAATAAAACACTCACTTCTGTTGGAACCACTCATCGCTTTCGGCACGCTTTCTTGCTGCCTCTGTGACATCATGGAAAATTAGGTCAGATAAAATAAGATCTCACCCAAAGCTTCACTCAAAACTCAGGCAGCATTAAATATATTGGACCACATCCTCTTCCATTTATTTGGTGTCAAAGTGAACTTAGATGTCTAAGTATGATCATGTTCCATTTTGCTTAAGTCCATTAAAGCATCTAGGGAGTAGCATGCTGTCATCTTAGCCTTGACATTGAGTCACAAGATGGTAGGAGGAAGAGAAGGACCCTCAACCTTTTGTGTTTGCTGTTTTCTAGGGATTTGACTAGGGTAGCATAGGGTCACATGTACCCAGGTTCACTTAGATGCTTAGCCAGTGGACTAGGATGTGACTCATAGTGTCTGGGACAAATCAGAAATATAAAACTCTAG
Source organism: Alligator sinensis (assembly GCF_000455745.1). Taxonomy (NCBI): domain Eukaryota; kingdom Metazoa; phylum Chordata; order Crocodylia; family Alligatoridae; genus Alligator; species Alligator sinensis. The sequence continues at coordinate 480,182 of NW_005841989.1, forward strand.
AACTCTTGGTTCAGAGAGGATACCTTTCATTAGACCAACTAAGAAATCGCAAAAAATGATCTTTTTTTGCAATTTCTTAGTTGGTCTAATAAAAGGTATCATCTCTGAACCAAGAGTTTTAGAGTTTTGCATTTCTTTTTGTCTCAGACCAACACAGCTACCAAATACATCCCTGGGACAAATCATTATACTCTATAAAAGGGAATATATCATGTCATTCTATGCTGATTTGTGCCAACTGTAGATTTGGCCCAGGCTTTGGATAACTCTTGTTAAATTACATTCTGTTACAGAGATGTTTTGTTCTAGTGAACTCAGCATGAAGTTAGGAAGTAGGAGGTGCTGATTTCTAATCTTACGTTTTACAATAGTTGACTTGGACCTTTCATAGATTTAATAGATTTTAGGGTCAGAAGGGACCTATTAGATCATCCAGTCCGACCCCCTGCCCTGGGCAGGAAAGAGCGCTGGGGTCAGATGACCCCAGCCAGGTGTTTGTCCAATCTC
>NW_005841989.1:480733-517774 GCF_000455745.1 Alligator sinensis
CATAGGCCTTTAACCAGATGGGTGGCTCTCCTTTCCAAGTTATCTACATCCCTCTTGAAGTGTGGTGCCCAAAACTGGACTCAGTACTCCAGCTGTGGCCTGACCAGTGACACGTAGAGGGGAAGTATCACCTCCCTAGTGTTACAACCCAAAGTTGTGATTTTTGTTTTGTGTGTGCTTTGACACCACTGAATTATGTTCCCGCTGATTTGCAGCTTCTTTGCACGGTGGAGTTTTCTGCTGCAGAGGAAAACCCCGGTGCAAAAGGATTCCCGCCAATTTGTAGCTTTCTTTGCGGTGTGCATTTCTTCTTTGCAGCACAGAAATGCACTTTGCAAAGAGTTCCAGTGCATTTCAAGCAGGCAACAGAGGTCTAATCAGCCTCTAGCCTCTCCCCGTCACCGAGCGCAAACCTCGACGTATCCCTCTCCCTGCGCGCAAAAGGATCCACGGAGCCTCGACAACTCCGTGGGAGCAATCCGAATATTGTCTGAGTCCTCAAACGAGGATTTAAGCGGAGCTGTGCCTGGGAAACTGTCCAGCCTACACCGCGACCATCTTCGGTGTCAGTAAACAATCTTGAATCAACCATTACGCATCCGTGCCTAATTCCAGCGTGTCGCCTGTTCTCTCCGACCCAGCGTGCCCGGGCTGCTGGCCACAGCCCGCGCGGCGCGAAAAAGGGCCCGGATCGCTCCCGGCCCGCACACCTAGATCTGTTTGTGATGCACCTACTTATGCAAGAAGGAGTGTGGTTAGCTTTACTTATTGCTTCATCACATTGGTGACTCATGTTCATTTTGGAGTCGACTACAACTCCGAGATCCCTTTCTGATTTTGTGCTACTTTGAGTGGTGCCTCCCAGGCTATAGGAGCGTTGATGATTCTTCCTCCCTAGGTGCAACACATGGCACTTATCTTTGTTAAACTGCATCCTATTCTGTTCCACCCACTTCCCCAGCCTGTCCAAGTCTGCCTGGATTCGCTCCATGCCCTCTAATATGTTTACCTCCCCCCAGAGTTTGGTGTCATCTGCAAACTTGGACAGAGTGCTTTCCACTCCCTTGTTCAAGTCACTAATGAAGATATTGAACAGTACCGGTCCCAGGACAGAGCCCTGGGGGACTCCACTGCCCACATTTCTCCAGGTAGAAACCGACCTGTCCACCACCACTCTCTGTGGTTCAGTTTTCCTGTTTATAGATTGGGAACACTTCCCAGAGAGGGAGTCATCAGGTGGAAATGTTTTGAGATCCTTGGATTACAGAGAGGCAAACAGTTATTTATTACTGACTGTGGTTCATATGACACAATTGATCGTGTGTGTGTATGTGCATGTAAAATGTGGCCCACAGAAAGAACAGGGGGAATTACTACTACTGATATCCAGTTGTCAAGTGACAGCAGCAGCTTAAGAGCAAGAGTATTAGAGCTGGCTACTCCTGCAAGTGTGCACCATCTAAACCAATGCCTTGCTGTTATCAGGCATACAACAAGGATGTGGTAGGGCCCAGATTCTTAAAGTTTTCGGTGCCTAAGTGCATAATTTATGTGCCACTTACTCTTTCACACCACTCCTCAGCTGCCAGCAAACCTCGTAATTGCCTACATCTCTGAGGCCCATTGGTGTCTGCCAGCTGGCATCTGCAAAGCAGCTGAAATGCTAGTGTTGCCCCGCAGCCAGTTGGTTGCTCTGAGCACTTATGCAAACTGAAGCCCTGGCTCCAAACTAGGCAAGGGGGTGCTTATCTCACCAGGGTGGCCTCAACCTGCGGGCATAGAAAGATGCAGAGTTTTTCTCGCACTCAAATGCCCACTCAGCTGCTTGGGAATCCTTCCCTGCCCACTCCTACCTTGCTCTTCAGCATTTAACTCCTGGCTTAGGCAGCTCCCAGCTCAGCAGGCCTGAAAATCCCTTTCTTAGTAACTAACCCTCCCCATACTTTATATGAGGTGCCTGGGCAGGTTAGTCGCTTGGGGCTGAGGATTGCACTGGATGTCAGCTGGCCAGCAGGCTGCAATGCTGGGGTCAGCTAGGTACCATTAAGGATCTGGGCCCAGGTCCTTTGTATGTGACTTCTGTCTGCGTGGGCAATATTTAGCTCATAACCAGCTCCCAGAGCCAGAATACCCATTTGCTGAGTAATGCAGTGAGTTCTGGCGCACAGAGTGGCCTCAGAGAGAAAATGCCTTAGGAGATGCAAAATAATGAGCAGTCTCCTGAATGCCGCCCCTGTCTGGCTGCAATCCTAGTTCACTCACAGATGTGTACATTCGTAGATAAGTGAGAGACTGCAATTTCTCCTCCTGCACACACACTTCCACTTTCACTTCACATTTGGGTGCCGGCACTCTAGATCCCCAGCACTTGCAATAAATAAGCACCTCCATTACTGACCATTAAATGGCTGCGGTGTGTATTCAGCCTGACTGCATAAATACTTTGGGTTTCTTTTCACCAGAGCTTTTATGGCTGCCTGTTTCTCAAAATGTCACCTGTGTCATGATATCCTGGTCTGTTGTGTCATGTGACTCCATTAATAGATAAGAAAAAACCAAGAAAGGTAGAAAATAGAATCAATTCAGATTGCAACTAGAAACCTAGTCATTGGCATATTTACATGGGACCTGATTCAAAACCCATTGTAATGGATGGGAGGGCTACTGTAGACATCAAACCATGATGATTAGTACAGCTTGCCATATCAAGGGCTCTTTGTGTAAGTCACCATTCAAATCATAGCAAAAAAAACCCAACCCTTCCCTAAAGGACTTTTTGCAATCTAAACAGACAAGACAAAGTGTCAGAGGAGAATCAGGGGCACTGGAAAGGGAAGTGATTTGCCCAAGTGAAGTGATCTTGGCAGAGAAGGGAAGGGAACTCACAGCTCCTGGGCACCATTTCAGTGCTCTTGCTACTACCCCACCCCACCCTACCCTACCCTCCCTTTAATGCATCTATCTGCAATTATGAGGTGGTTTCAATTAGTGCAGATCTTGACTGGTGAGAGGAACAGAAGCTCCAGTTGCACCCCCCAGTCTGAACTCTGGGGTGCATTCACGCTATTGGGAGGTAGTTGATTTTCCATAATTGTCATGATGAACAGAGGGTATACAGTTGATTGCTGACTTTCCATGGATAAGGTACCCTCTTCGGCACTGATCTTGCAAACTGAACCCACAGGAGGATGCCTGTGTCCATGCAGACTCATTGATTGCACGGTGCAGGCATCTGTAGCTTCTAGCATTAGCATCATGGTTACTTTGCAGTGGGTTTGGCATAGCGTCAGTAGCAGCATTAGAGAAAAATAGTTCATTCCAATAGTGTGGCCTAAAGTAAAAAAAGCGTGACCATGGAATTGGTTTAAGGGGAAGGAGGCTGGGAAATTAAGTATAAAAAATGGGCTCCAATGCAGGGTAATATTTTGCCAAGGTTGAGCAATGCAAAACAAGTTTTTCCTGGCTTGCAACCACAAAGGAATATGCAAGGAGGTAAAGGACACGTTCATTTATCCTCCAAGAATCCTCAAAATATAACACGCTGTTTCTGCCACTGCGTTTTTCCTTCAAGTTTGAATAGCAAATGGATTATGAGAGATGGGTTTGGAAGCTAAATTAGAGGTTTTGTGATTAGGCACCAAAACAGATATTGGAAAACAGTAAGTTCAGCATCTGGCTCTGCTACAGACTCCTTGTGCAAGCTTGGGAAAGTTGCTTAACCTTTTTGTGCCGTAACTGCTTATGTATAAAAAAAGGATTATATTGTTTCCTTTGTCTGATGAGCTGGTAGCTGTCAGGGTAAAGACTGTTTCTTATCATATATTTATACAGCACCCAACACAGCAAGGCTTTCATCTTAGTTGGGGCCTTTTGATGCTACTGTAATATAAATAACCACTGAGCTATTGCTATATTTTGTCACATGTATGGCAGCTGGGGGAGTGCAGGAGACTGAGCAAGCAACTCTTGTGGGGGACTGAGGGAGCGACCTGCCACCCTGACCCATCAGCCCGTGAGGTCTGCTGCCTCCCAAGGCCCGCATCCGGGATGTAGCTGAGAGGATCCCAAAGCCTATCCAGCCCTCCAACCACTGCCCCATGATCCTTATCCATGTGGGCACAAATGACACGGCTCAGAGCAATCCCAGCCAGGTCATAAATGACTACAGGACTCTAGGAGCAGGGCTTAAAGGGTTGAAGGCGCAGGTGGTTTTCTCCTCGATCCTTCCCGTTACAGGTCATGGGCATAGGAGGGTGAGAAGAATTCAGGAGGTAAACACAAGACTGTGGCACTGGTGCCATCATGAAAGCTTTACACAAATGCCAGGAACCTGGGCACAAACAGGAGGAGCTGGCCCGACTCCTAAACAGTAATGATTACAATCTTATAGGGATAACACAAACCTGATGGGACTCCATCTATGACTGGACCACAGGTATAGATGGAGATACCTTGTACAGGAGAGATCGTGTTGCAAGAAAGAGCGGGGGTGTAGCTGTCTATGTCAAAGAGCAACACACTTTCCTACAGGTGGAGATTGGCAACCAAGGAGGGCGATTTGAGACCCTTTGGGTAAGAATAAGGGGCAAATGTGACGAAGGGAATATAACGGTAGGAGTCTGCTACAGACCTCCTAATCAAGAGCAAAAACTTGGCCACAAGTTCACCAGGGAACTGGCTGAGGCTGCACGCTCTCAGTGCATGGTTGTCATGGGCAACTTTAACTACCTGGACATCTCATGGGAAGAGCACTCAGCCAAATCCTATCAGTCGCAATGCTTCCTCACAAACATTGACAAGCTTTATTTGTCTCAAGAAGTCTACAGACCGACAAAGGGCAAGGTGTTGCTGGACCTGGTACTGGCCAAAGGGGATGATCTAGTTAGCGACCTGAGAATCGAAGGGAAGTTTGGAGACAGTGATCAACTCATGGTCACTTTTCCTATTCACCACAAAGCTGGCCAGTCAGTCATCAATACGGAAGTCCTCAGCTTTAGAAAGGCCAACTTCCACAAGCTAAGAGGCTAGTTTTTCAGGCCCTGAGAAACCACAATCTGGCAGGGAGGAATGTCCATGATGAATGGTCACTCCTCAAGGATGCAATCCTTGAAGCACAAGGGAAGTCAATTCTAACCCACAGAAAAAGTAGCAAAAAGGGCTGGACGACCCCCTTGGCTCAATAGGGAACTCAAGGACCTCCTGCACCTAAAAAAAGAAACTTATAAAGGATGGAAGATGCATAATATCACTAAAGAGGAGTACTCAGCACTAGCCTGCACCTGTAGGGAGCAAACTAGGAAAGCCAAAGCTGAAACCGAGCTCAAACTAGCCACTCAAGGACGACAAAAAGTCCTTTTTCAAATATGTGGGAAGCTGGAAAAAGAACAAGGGTAACATTAGACCCTTACTAAACCAAGTGGGGCAGCTGATGATCGACACTCAGGAAAAAGCCAGTCTCAATGACTACTTCACGTTGGTCTTCCATCAGCCCAGTGGGGTCACCCTGCCTGACAAGAGGGAGGACCACCAGGGGAAGGGCCAACCTGTGCCCATTATTACCACTGATCTTGTCAGGGAACACCTTAAGAGGCTGGACATTTGCAAATCAGCCAGCCTGGATGAAATGCACCCAGGAGTGCTAAAGGAACTAGCTGACATGATAGCACAGCCTATGGCGAGGATATTTGAGAACTCATGGCACTTGGGCGAGGTGTCTGACAATTGGAAGAGGGACAATGTTGTGCCTATCTTCAAGAAAGGGAGAAGGGAAGATCCAGGGAACTACAGGCCAATTAGCTTGACCTCAATCCCTGGAAAGATCCTGGAAAAAATCATCAAGGAAATCATTACCAACATCCTAACAGAAGGTAATATTCTGAGAGGTAGCCAACACGGTCCATTGGCAGGTATATCTTGTCTGACCAACCTGATTTCCTTCTATGACCAGATGACGTATCACCTGGACAAAGGAGAAGAAGTGGATATCATATCCTTGGACTTCAAGAAAACATTTGACCTGGTGTCCCATGATGTCCTCATGGAAAAATTGGGGAATTGTGGCCTAGACAATTTCACGGTCCGGTGGCTGGGGGACTGGCTCCATGGATGGACCCGGAGAGTGATAGCTGATGGGGCCAAGTCAACTTGGCACGCTGTGGCCAGTGGCATCCCCCAGGGCTCTGTTCTTGGACCTGTACTCTACAATGTGCTTATAAATGAGCTGGACTCGGGTGTTATAAGTGGACTGGCTAAGTTTGTTGAAACACCAAACTATGGGGAAGTGCAGCCACCCCAGAGGATAGGCTGGCAATCCAGGCTGACCTGAACAGGCTTACAAGGTGGGCAGATCAAAACCTGATGGCATTCAATACTGAGAAATGCAAGGTGCTCCACCTTGGAAGGAAGAACCCACACCATGCTTACAGGCTCAGCAGTGCTACCCTAGCTAGCATTGCATCTGAAAGAGACTTGGGGGTCATGATTGACCACAAGATGAACATGAGCCACCAATGTGACGCTGCAGCTGGCAAAGCAAAGAAAACTATTCTGCATCTTCCGATGCATCTCAAACAAGACCTGGGAATTCATCCTCCCACTTTACTTGGCCTTGGTGAGGCCACAGCTGGAATACTATGTCCAGTTTTGGGTTCTGCAATTCAGAAAGGATGTCGAGACACTCGAAAGAGTCCAGAGGAGAGCCACTCAAATGATTAGAGGACAAGAGAGGAGGCCTTATGAGGAGAGGCTGAGAGACATGCGACTCTTCAGCCTGGAAAAGCGTAGGCTCAGGGATGACTTGGTGACAGCCTGTAAGTATATAAGGGGTGTGCATCAGGAACTGGGAGAACATCTGTTCACCAGGGCACCCCATGGGAAGACTAGGTCCAATGGTCACCAGCTCTTGGAAGATTGTGTCAGCCTGGACATAAGGAAAAACTTCTTTATTGTCTGAGTCCCCAGGGCTTGGAATAGACTCCCCCCCAGAGGTGGTGCAAGCACCTACTCTGGATACCTCTAAGAAACACTTGGATGCCTATCTTGTTGGGATCATTTGACCCCTGCTGACTGCCTGCCCTTTAGGCAGGAGGCTGGACACGATGATCTTGCAAGGTCCCTCCCTGCCCTAATGTCTATTAAATCTATGAAATCTATGAAAAATGGCTGCCCAATGTGAAAAGCCATGAGACGAGAAACTTCCATTAGGCATTAAACTAATGTACCAACAAGTACAATTCCTTGGTACATTCCTCTTAATTCCTAAGTCATCTTGAGGTTTCTTTCTCAGTGTCACCATACTCCTGACATAAAGGTCTAATTCAGTTTGTGATTCTGTGGATTTTGCAGAAGATGTGAAATACGGGATTGTATGAGAAATCAACTTAAAAAAAAATTAATACATAATAAAATGCTGGCTCCCCAGTGGGTTTCTCCCAGCCTGCCTGGGGTGGGTGGGAGAAAGGCAGGTGGCATGAAGGGCAGCAGTTCTCTCACTGAGGGCTGCTCCACCTGGCTCCAGCTACACACGAGATGGCAGCTGTCCCCTTGTCCCTCCTCTATCCACCATGGCGTAGGCGCCTATGTTAATGGATTATTTTTATAAAGGTAAGCATAAATCAGTATTCCTAAACTTTTTGTACAACTCTACATATAATTTACTTTGTTGTGTATCGTGTATGAGCACATCCAGAAAATATCTTTGGAATTTGGTATTTATACCATGATCAGCTCATGAAAATTGTTTAGTTTTTCCGTGATTTAAGTAGACCCCTATCTTGACATTAAGAAAATGTGAGCCATGAAAGAACCACAGAAGCTTCAAAGGCTGCACTGGGGCTTGGATGCCAGTCAAGTGATCCTCTATGAGATTGTGGCCGTGGAAGTAAGCTATTTCTTCAGGCCTAGATTAATGCATTGAGATTAATAGATGATTTATGGACATAGGTGACAATCTGTTTGTTGAGTTTGAGGCCAGATGCTTTTCTACAGAAACAATCCGCTACAATTCTCTGAATTCGCTTGGATCCCATACTCCGCTTAATTCCTGTTCCTTCCCAGCTTGAAATGATTACGTGAGAAAGTCAAACATAAAGTAACTGGGAAAGAGCAATTCTGACTGGCTGTTTCTGGTTTTGGGTGTACAAGGCTCTGATGCTCAGAGAGAGTAATAAATGATCTTCTCCTGTCAGTGAATAAGCTATGTTCCTTTAGCTCTTATGTTAGTTTGTGCATCTGCAAGGCTCTTTGTGCACTTGCAGGTGGTGTTATAATTGTCTGTGTCTATTATCTGCAGAACAGTAATTCTTTTAAGTGCCCAGTCACCTTGCTTGAAAACAAATGCAAGTTGAATATCAATACAGAAGCCCCCATTGCAAATCCTGCTGGTAGATTCCTCAACTTCTAAGCTTCCTTTATACTCCATAATCAAGGGATTGTTTCAAAGGGGAGAATAAATCCTGCCAATATTGCTTGCTCCAAGCCTCAAAGGCACAGTTGGAACCATATTTTCATGCACCCCATGCAGACACAGATTGCTGGGAAGACATTCTCAAAAACAAAAGGCCTGAAGTCATATCATTATGCTTCTTTCTCTTGCTAGCTTCCAGATTGAGGCCATCCACAGTAATGACACTAGCATGTAAAAGAGGCCAGTGCCAACACCGACAGAACTGGGAAGTGCCTAAGTGCTAGATCAGAGCTGAAGCGAGTCTAAAGGTACCTCTCAAATTTTTTATCCTTATACTAATGACTGGGTGTTATGTCCTTTTTATTTATCCTCTGTCCATCTTGTTCATTTAGACTATAACCTCTTCCAAGCTAGATACTGTCTCCTGTGATATGACTGCAGAGTACACAGCACAATGAGACCCCTGCTCATGAACAATAATTCAGTATTTTCTAAAATGCTCAGTATGAGCTCATTATTTTCTGAATTTATTTTCTTTGGCAAATGTCATTACACTTCTAAATTTAAAGGGGCAACAGCAGGAGTTAGGCAAAATTTTCTAAAATAATTTTTCCTTATTTTCTGGCAAGCTTGAGAGCCAGCTGAATTCTTTGTTCGAAACGTAACACATACAGTAAAAGTTTGAGTTACACCTAAACAAGAGTTTTCTGGATCAAATCCTCATTTATTTTTGAACAGATTAACTATTGTGTTAATTTAATTGAGCAATTATGTAAATTTTACTAACAAATTAATAAGCAAGAAATAAAACTAACGGGTGCAGAATTTGTTTGAAAATATATTTGAGTTAATAATATATTAATTATTATTATATTATATTATTATATATTTGAGTCAAATAATATTTGAGTTAAGACTCAGATGGGAATTGTCAGCTGCTGAGCAGTTTGAAAATCTGGCTTTTATTTAAGTGCCTTGATGAGAGCTGAACTCTTTTGGAAATGTGAACCAGCATTCATAGATTAAATGAGTTCATGTTTGTACAAGGATTTCAACATGCAACATACTTTAAGTGCTAAGACACAGCAGTAACTTTATTCATAGCAGCTTATCAGAGGTGTTTGTTGATCAGTATAATAATTAAAGAAGATTTGTTCCTTGATGAAAATTTGATGAAAGTAAACATGATTCTGATTTTATCAAAATTTCAGAGATGGGGATTATTAACCCCCCCCCCCCAAAAAAAACAAAAACAAAAAACGAAGAATGATTTAACCAAAAAGGAATTTTTTTCTCAAATTTCCATCTTATCAAAATGTTATTTTCTGTAAAAAATGAATAGTAATGACAAATATTCAACAGAAAATTCTTAATGAGCTCTGCTGCTAGCACTTCCCACATATAGGACTTCTGATTTTCAGACATTGGACTGAAATGACTGAAGCCTGGTCTGCACACAAGTTTATATACCACTTACCTGAATAAGATATGCTGATGGGAACACCTTTGCAACAATACTACTGTGTTAGTTTAAGGAAAATATAACGACTATATATCTGTTTGTAACCTGATATAGCTATGGCAGTCTAATGACTGTATTTAGATTTATCCTGAGTGCATATTATCTCTTTCATGTGTGTCGTGTGAACTAACCTACCCACATCTAATTTTTGTGCTGTGACCCTCACATGGCATCTGATCACCTCTGCACTATCTCCTTGCCCCCCTGCTTCCACTTAAGATTGATGTCTTGAATTAAAAAACATCCTATGTCCTTGCTTTAGGAGCTGAATGAGTCCTGTTGACTTGGGTAGGTGTTAGGCATATCCTCATGATCCAAACAGGGAGGCAATTAGGATAATTAGTGAACTAATCTCTCTCTCTCTCTGTCTCTGACCTGTGTGCGAGTAGGTTGACTCTGCCAAAAACTCTGGTCTGCTCTCAAGGGTTAGCTGACAAAAGAAAGCACACACCTGTAAGCCAGATGTGCACAGCAAGATGAGGGCCATCACCAGGCCATCTGCAGCACATGCCACGTGCCAGCTGCTTGATTTAGAACAGGTAGGAGAAGGGGGTGTGATGGTGGTCGTACAATTTGCAGGCAACGTGAAGGTTTCTTCCCTCTTTCTTCTAGCCCTGTTTTCTGTCCTTGGCTGCTCTTTCCTTCCTCCCGAATGGGAAGGAGACTGCATTCGGTCAAGACCCAGGCGATCACTTTAATGCAATTCATTTAGGCACTAAACAATCTTTTTGCACGTCATAAAGAGCACTAGCTCATCTGGTTTGTCCACTCGTTTACGAGTGGAAGTGGCAACGAGAGACATGTACCTCAACCCTGGGGGCCTCTATCACCCTGGGTTCATGATGTAATGTCTCTGTTGTCCATGTGGCATAGAGGTATAATTAAGGCACTGATGTAGCAACTCAAGCACTGCATGTTCCAGCATTGTTTGATCCCTGCTTAATAGTAGGCAGAAAGAATTGTCTTACCGTTAGTGCACGAGTTTCTAGCTTGGGACATCTGGGTTTTACTCATGCCTTTACCACAGACTCACTGGGTTTGGCTCTTTGTTGTCTGGCCATTTACTGTGCAAAGGAGGTGTAAACTGTTTCCAGATGAGAAGCCTGCTCACTTCAACATAAACTGTGCATGTCACAGGGTGCAAATTGGAGGCAAGTCAGTCTCACAGTGTGACTTTCCCTTCTTTCCACCTCTGTTTTCTCCTCCATAGTAGGGAATAGATGTTATTTACCCAAAAATCCACACAGTGGTGCTGGGGTTTCATTCAGGTGTATCTGAAAAGTGTTTGGGGATGTTTAGCTGGAGAGAAGAGAGCCGTTATCAATTCTTATACTTTTTGAGGGAAAGCATTCAAGTCCTGAGCTGGGAGTATCAGCAGTTCATAGCTTCTGGCACCAAGAGTGGGTTGGTCTCCTTCCACCTTTAATGGTGCTGTTTCATTTTGGACCATGGTGGCTGGCCAGTGATATAGCAAAGACTAAGGGCCATATGCTTAGTTGGTTTAACTCTGAGGAAACTACTTTGATTTACACCAACTGAGGATGTGGCCCATTACACAAAGGAGACTCATAACTCTTCCCAAGGTGATGACTAAAACCAATGCCAAAATGCCTCTGGGATGGATGAAAGCTGGGGCCCATGCTCTAGTGTCAAAGGGCACTTATACACATGATGGACTTCTGCTCTGATGCATGCTCATTAGCATGCGTAGGAGCAGACTCGTCTGCTATGAGTTTTCTGGAGCGTGCTAAATAGCGTGTATTCAGCATCCCGGTGTTTCAAAATGGTGGTGGGGGTGCTTTAACTAAAGCTCATTGAATAAAATGCCCCCACCACCATTTTGGAGTGTGGGACACTGAATAAACATGACACTGTCGGCGCTTTAATTAAAACGGCTTTCAGAGCCGTTCAAATTAAAGTGCTCCCCCACCCCTGCCCCAAAGCATGTGGATAGATACCCAAAGTGGAAAGCATCACAGGTGATGAGGATGGATGAATAAGCATGTGACTTCATGTAGTACATTAAAAAATACACACTTCCCAATGACCATGTCCATCATAGCACATCAAGCAGAACTCCCATTGGCTCTAAAGCATGAGTAATAGCTGCTGGGCTTCACCATTACAAACGTTAAGACTCTGCTTTGCTCCAAGTGGAATCAAAGGGAGATTTGCAAGCACTCAGGACCACTCAGGGTCAGGCCCATTGGGTCATTTCCTGCTCCCTATGAAGTAATTGGAACTCAGTTATGAAGAGGATCAAGATGATCGAGTTGATCCTCTGAAGAGCTGAGCACCCTCATATTAATTGATTTCAGCTCTTAGGGTCAGGCCCTGAACGCTCAAAGGCCTAAGGGATGGGTATTAATTAGAACATATGGGCAGTAAAAAAAAGGAACAGTAAACATTTATTTGCCTTGTGCTCAAGAGCCCTTAAAAAATGGAAAACTAATCTGTCCCTGCAGTGTCTAATGCTGATATTTATTTTGGAGGCACTGTCTTTAATTAGGATGTTGATTATCAATGCTTATTCATTAAATGTTGATAGAACACATGGTACTATGCAAGAGAGGAAATACATGGCCCAGCTGTGAGCAGCGTATAAACTGTGGTTTTGGATAACACACTCCAGCTTTCTCATTCAGAAAGGTGGTCTTGCGGTTAGAGCACTTTGCTGAGACTCAGGTGACTGGTGTTGAAGCCCAGTCCTGTCAGAGACTTCCTTTTTGATCTTTGGTTTGAAGTTATTCTCGCTGTGCCTCGGTTCTGTATCTGAACTATGAGGTAGTAATTGTTTTCCACCTTGATTGCTAACTTCTTGTGGCAAGGGTGGTCTCTGCCTGCCCATATGTACACCAGCAAAATGGGGCTGCAATTTCAGCCCAGGCATGAGAAGCTGTAAAATAATACCTAATATAATACTATATTTAAATAACCTCATGTTACAGAGCACTTCAGAGAGACATCTTGTTTGCAGCTGCCATTTAAGTTATCCTGGAGCCACGGGAGGAGCTGCCCAGATTGCATAACGGTTGCTGGATACATGCCATTCTCAAGGCGCTCAGATTTGAAAGGGCCTTTTTATCAAAGCCCAGCAGGCTGGACTTCTTCCCGAGAGTATGGAGCCCTGTAACCAATTTCCTGAATGAAAACATCTAGGAGTACAGTACATGCCTTATGACTGAATCAAACAGGTAATGGAGATTCATGCCACCTGTTGTCACGTTTCTTTGTAATTTAGACAAAGGGCGTGCAGAAGGTTTTGGGTTAAATTTGTGGACCTGCACCTGTGGTTTAGGACCTGAGTCAGGTCAAGACCTTGGAGGGGGCTATTTTCTGGTTCTGATTCAAATGTGCCCCAAATTTCAAGAAAACAACCGTCCCAAAGAGATGTTGTCCCCAGATGAAACAAAGCTATGTTTGTAGCTAGGTATGTACAAAGCTATCCAGGCATTTTCAGAAATGTCACGGCACATAGTTGCAACTGATATCAAGGGCAGTTAGGTTAATCTCAAAACACCGACTACGTACTTACCTACATCTCTAGGTGTCTAAATACCTTTAAAATCCGGCTGCTAGTAAGCTTTTCAGAAGTGTTTAAGTGAGTTTGGTGCCTCCTTACTAATTTTCATTGGGGTTAGACATCAACCCACTTAAGATTTTAGACAATCTTGCTAGGTACCTATTTGTGCTCTCATATGCCTAAAATTGTGGAAATCTGACCTTACATAAATTTTTGTAATCAGAGCTTCTGGATCTAGGGATAGGCAATTAGATTAGGGGTGCACACCTCAAACTTTCTTGAGCGAAGGTGCACTTTTCAATGGAGGCCACCACTAGTGAGATCTGTTCTGGTCAGATGTGAGCCCTCAGCTTGTTTCCAAGTGGGGAACTGAACCACACATGTAGACACATGCTCAGATTCATGAATTGCTGTGCAGCAAGGACACAGGACTTGCTGCTTTGCTTTTCAAATCTGTGTGCGCCAGTGCATGCTCGTTGCATATGCGTTGTGCTGCTTTTTATGCCGGGTTTTTTTTTTCAACCGGCACAGGACTTGCTGCTTTGCTTTTCAAATCCTTTGTCACTTAATAAATTGGGTTTAATAAAGAAGCATGGCAGGCCACTGGGGTTGCGCTGGCTGGCTCCATGCAGCTTGTGGACCATATGTTCTGCGCTCTTGGGTTAGATGCTACAACCATGGAGACTGTAGAACGCCCCTCTAGACACAAGTTATTCACTGAATAATTTCTCCAAAATATTCTTGGTATAGAGCCTGCTCCCACTGTTTGTTTTTAATATCCAGTATGCTAAATGCAGCTGCCTCAGGTTAACAATAATCCTTAAGTGTGGCTCTCCAATAACAAACTTCTTTTTAAATTCAAAATTCATTTTCTGTAACTATTCTGCAGTATTGGTTTAAAATGAGCCCTTTCTGAGTGTTCCAGCGGGGAAGCTGTTCTCTGAGAGTATTGCCAGAAAGTGACTGCAAGGTCATCCAGTCCATCTCCATTCCCTCCATATCCACTTCTTATATTAATACCTACTCTTGTAATATCAGAATGGGGATGGGGTGACTTTACCTAAAAATTCAAATGGACATTTTTGCTTGCACCCAGTTAGACTTTTGGGGATAATGCCAAAAAAGGGTCCTAGGTACCCTGATACTGAGCATTTCATCACCTGATTTCTGAGCTGCAGCCTGTGAGTAGAATCCAGAACCCGGTGTTAGGCACCAGGGCTCCTGATGCAGTGTCTGTGGAGAGTTTTGCATCTCTGAATATGATCCACAAGGGTAATATGCTGAGTTGCTGAGAGCTGGCCAGCAGGGAAGCACTGAGCACATTTCTCAGGACTGGTGGGAAGGACATGCCCACACTCAGGAGTTGCAGCTCAGCACCTTCTCCTATGGGATGTGGTTACTTCCATTCTCTTCAGAGCAAGGATCTTATTTTTCTGTTGAAAGCAGAGCAGGAGGCGATGGTTTAGTTCCCTGGTGACCCAATAACTCAGTGCTTAGAGAAAGCTGTTTAAACTTCTCCACTGAAAATAAAAAGAAAACCACAAGGTTAACACACAGAACTGTCTATATGCTGTAGTATTGCAGAAAGGACCTGTAGGATTACTGTGGACCATAAGCAGAATATGAGCCAGCAGTGTGCCCATTTCCAAAAAAAGCCAACAGCATAGTGGGTTGTATTAACAGGAGTGTCACTTGCAAATCAAGGAAGTGCTTCTTTTGCCGTATTCATTCAGCACTGGTAAAGCCTCACCTTAAGTACTGTGTCCAGTTTTGGGCCCCACAGTTCAAAAAAGATGTGGACGGATTCGAAAGAGTCCAGCCGAGAGTGAGAAAAATGACTGGATACATGGGAGACATGATTTATAAGGAAAGGCTGAAAGAACTGGGATTATGTTGGCTGGAGGAAAGAAGGTGGCAGGTGGGTGCAGGGTTTTGATTGCAGTCTTCACATGCCTGAAGAGTGCTTATAAAGAGGATGGATATAGTCTATTCTTTGTGGCTGCAGGGGACACGAGGAGCAATGGCCTCAAACTGCGGCAGAGGAAATATAAATTGGAGATTAGGATGAACTTTCTGACTATGCGGGTGGTTAAGCATTGGAACAGGCTACCTAGGAATCTCCATCACTGGAAATTTTCAAGAACAGCTTGGACAGACAATTGGGAGGGATGGTTTAGTCAGGGATGATCCTGCCTTAAGCAGGGGGCTGGACTAGGTAACCTCATGTGGTCCCTTCCAATCCTACCTTCCTACAAGCCTATGAATTAGGACAGAAAATCAAAGTAAGGGGGCACTGGACTCCATAGGGCGCTCAGCTGGGACTGCAAAGTCTCACTCCTAGGACGGTTTGTATATTTTGCATGGAGCAGGGACTTCTTCTCCAGCCCCAGTGAGGGACATAACCACAAGCTTGAGGTTGCTTTCTTTATCTCTGGATCAATAAATCTTGATTTCTTCTGCACAGAACAACTTTAAAAAGGAGGAGTGGAGAGTGTCCTGCTCAGAATAACTTAGTGGCTAGGGCTCTAGAGCAGTTGGATGGGAGAATTTAACCCGGGTCTCCCGTATCCTGGGGAGCGCTCTAATCATTAAGCTTTTATATATTTAGGATTGGCTGCCTTAGTCTCTGGCTGTGTTTTACAAGAGAGGCAGTTGTCCCTGTACTCAATGTGGAGCCAGATCTGGTAGCTGTGTGATAGGTCTTTTCAGAGCACATCTACCACATTTATCTCAATGGCAGGGAGGTGGAAGAACCCATATCATGATCAGGGTTAGGCATAAAATAGCAGTCAAGTTGTTCAGCCCTTGAAGAATGAGGTGCTTCTGGACTGGTGCAAAGCAGTCCTGTAGGTACAAAGCTGAGGTGCCTGTGAAGCTCAGGCAACATCTGTCTGGGAAGTTTTGCAATCACAGGGCACATCCAGATGTGCAGGCACATGTGGTTTGTGGCCCTTCAAACCTCTTTGTGGTGCCACAGACTGCAAGTGGTGAATGTTAAAACATGCCCAGCATTGCAGCTTTGCAGCTTGGAGCCAAAATTTGCTCCCAGGATTCGCCAGTCGAAGAAAAAAACCCGGCATAAAAAGCAGCGCAACACATGTGCAAAGAGCATGCACTGGCACACACAGAGGCTGGGCTGTCCAGAACAGCACTCTGGCTGTTGACTCGTCCTCCGTGCTGCCCAACCTGTGCCCCCGCTGCTCCAGGCCACCAGGTAAGACTGCCGGGGCCAGGAGGAGCTGTGCCTGGAGAGCCAGGAGGAGCAGCGCAAAGGCAGTTTGCCCACTGCAGGATAGTTTGTCCCGCAACAAAGCACACGTGCAGGGGTGTGTGCTGCAGCAATTTGTGCCACTGCAACCACACGCCCCTGCGTGTCTGCATGCAGCCACAGTTTTGGCCTTAGGAGCCTGCATTCTGCCTACAGCCCAGTCTCGGTACCTGTATCTTTTCTTGGATTTGTCCCTTTGAGCTTTGGAAATGGCTTTTATTCATTTTGTAAGGTACAAAGGTCCCATGGGCCTGATACCAAACCCACCCACCCTGCAACTGCCTGGAGAGAGGCTTTCACTGCTGATTACACGTAACAGAAGTTTAATCTTAATGAGTTCGCAGTGTGTGAAATCACATCTGGTCGCGGCGGCCTTACTAGCTTCCTGTCTACGCTGCTGCAGCAACAGTGTCAGAACCTAGCTTACAGCTTGCCTTTTGCCACTACCCCTGGATCGCTGTCCTGACCACACCCCCTTCCTATTTGAATGGGCGGCCCTGCTAGGAACATTATGGTATTTCCATCCTCTTTAGCTCTAGTGCAGAGGATTTCACCAGGTATTTGGAAAGAGACCCTAGACAAGTGTGGAGAGCTGTGGAAGACACGACTTTTTCTCTGGTCTTTCAGACAAGTAGTAAGTGATGCTGGGGAAGGGATTCTGTGCTAAACTCTACTGTGGGCTGCTCTCTGCCAATATTGATTTCCAGAATATTGCTAAGCTCCAATCTCCTAGTGATCTTCTAGGAAATTTACTTTTTCTGCAAACATCGTATCCCAGCTGACTAACTCAACATATTTGCTGATCACAGATGGGGGTAATTTAGGGGTTTCTAACCATCTGAAATGATGCTTCCTTTAAAAAGTAGGCTTTATATAGAAAATGTTAAAGATAATGTTACTGCTTTCCTTGTCTTGAATACATTGTTTCTTGGCTTTCTTAGTAATACTGTGATAGATTAAAATTAAAGACATGCTGAACTTGTTGATTTTTTAAATTTTTGGTCCAAAATGTATGGGTTTTTTTTTCCTAGTTGCTCTGTTCTACAGAAGAAGCAGCAGCAAAAATGCTTAGTGCTAGATCCTCAGCTGGTGTAAAGTGGTGTAGCTCTTCTGCCATTTGTGGAGGGACACTGATTTATATTAGCTGAGAATTTGCCCGAATATATCTTTGCTGGAATTCTTGAAAGCCCTTGGCTCCTCCTCTCCTCTCATGTTGTTCATCCTCACAATATTGTGCCCCAAACATCCTCTAGATTGAAGTTGGACTGAAGAACAGCAAATGCCATGCAAATATGTGCCAGCTTTCGCTTTCGGGTTATTGAAAGTAATTGAAGTGGGGAGCACCGAGGCTTGAAGGGCTGTAGAGCTTTGGAGGTGCATGACTGTAATTCCTCATCAATAAGGACCACATCCTGCTTTCCTTGCAAAACCCAAACTCCCAGTGAATCCTTGAAAGCCTGTGGGAGCTCTGAGTCCCTAAGTAGTACAGAGTCAGGCCTTCCATCTTTCCATTAGCCTTTAACTTGATGCTTTGCATGTGGCCACTAATTTGCTATTAAAATTACCAGCATCCCTGCATCTATCTCTGTCATCTGATACCTTCAGGGGGCTGCGGTGTGCATGGAGGTCCCTCACTGCTCAGTATCTATTCATGTTAATTTTAACTATTATATTGTTTTAAATCTTTTTTCCCCCCTCTGTCATTGAAATCCCTTTTTGTCAAAGCAGATTTCTGTCTCACACAGGAACATTAGCTTTTAAACAACAGGAAATACTGGCCAGGATGATGATTGTTCAGTGACTTTGATTTTTATTGTGGAATAGGCTCTATGCTTCAACCTTTTAACCAGTTGTGGCTTTTACCTCTCTCTCACCCTCATCCTGTAGGTCTATGTAGAACAAAAGTGACCAGACAGTTAAAAGCTTGCATCTATTTAGGTGCTTCTGTGGTTCACCCTTCCTCTGGTCTCGGGGCATGTTGCACGGTGTTGATCCTCATGAGGTAAAGCAGTGCTGTTATCCCTGTTTTACATATGGGGAAGTGATTTGTAGAGAGGAAAAGAGCTAGATTTTTAATGGTATTCAGGGGCCTTGTGGGATTTCCCAAAATGCCTAGTGATCTCTAACAATCCTGATGAAGAGACTTGCCCAGTGTTATGCCATCTACCCAATCTGCGGTAAGGCAGGGAGTTGAATCTGGGCCTCCCAAGTCCCAGGCTAACCCCCTTTTGCCTTTGGCCTGCTCTTGTTCTGCAGCAGAAATGTGTTGTCCACAGGGCCAGCCCCTTGGCTGGTGTAAATCAGCAGCGCTCCACTGTGTCGGTCTGCCCCAGCTGAAGATCTGCCCAGGATGTTTGTTTCAAATCAACTATTACATAGTGGAATCATAGTAATGAAATAACAATGAAATAATTGCCCCCCTGTCCCCTTTCCCCTGCTCCTCCACATCCCCTAATTGCCACCCTGTCCCCTTTCCCCTGCTCCTCCACATCCTCCTGCAATTGCAAATAGCTGCCATGATCCGGATTCAGAGGCGTAATGGTTGCCTCCCCCATTCAGGTTCTTGCCCTAGCCAGCAAGCTGTATGGTGTCGAGTCCTCACCATGACCTCCAGCTGTCAGATACCAGCTGACTTGTCCGTGCTGTTGATGGTGGCATTAGTGAAACCTAATTATGAATGGGCTGCTTATGGGTAATTTTGTCAAAGGTAAATGAGCTGAGCAAAAGATCCGAGGGGGTCTTAGCCTGAGGGCAGTTATCTGAAAAGTGCAAGGAATCGGGAGTCTTTTGTGTGTGTGCGCGTGCATGCATGTGCATGTGCACGGGTGCGTGTGTGCATGTGCGTGCATATGTGTGTTAGAGGGAGTGGGAAAGAGAGACAGAGATGGAGAAGAAAGAATTTTATCTATCTTAACTCAACCTAGAGCTAAAGATTGTCCCGTAGTAGGGGCGGGGGTGTAGGGTGTTACAAAATAAGCTTCAGATCTATCCCCCCCACCCCCCAGTTACACAAACCATTTCAACTGCATGAAAGCAGAAACTGCTCTCCAAACAAACAACTCCCCAGGAAGCTCTACAAGGTGCAAACCCTCTTAAAGGAATAACAAGCCAACTGCAGTTATCCGGCAGGTTTCAGTGATTAGAACAAGGATCTGGGATCAGGACACCCGGGTTCTGGGCCCGACTCTCACAACTTGCGTCATGTGGTTGGTTAGTTCATGAATCTATCACTATTTCATAGTGGGGGGTCCCGAAAAGGTGTTTAAAAGGCAATCGGGACTTGTAGTAGAGATGATCTCTTTTATTAGACCAACAAGATTTTTGCAATAAAAATTCTTCAATTGCAAGCTTTCGGGCGCAAACACCCTTCATCAGGCATTGGAGAAAAGACTGCAAAAGTTCTCCTGGGTCGAAATGAAAGTTCATATATCATAGGATTTCACAGAGGATCAACAAATGTGTTTATGTGTTTTGCAGCACAGATACTGTGTCTGTGCCTCAGTTTCCCGCAGCCTCACAGTCAGTTGTGTTTAATGTGTTATCTTCAAGGCTAGAGGCTGGAGAAGACTTAATTGAGGAGCTTTGAAGTTCTGGATGAAAGATGCGACAAAGGTGCAGATTAGTAATGATATAAACAGGATAGCATCAAAAGGTGATAGAAGAAGGCTGATCTGTGAAAGAAGAGTGTCTTGTCAATTAATTTTTCCGCAGCAAACTGAGAGCTCTCATTTCCGTTGTCCATCGCCCAGTGTTGGGAATGCTCTTTTATTTTTAAATTGGTGTCAAAAGTTGATTAATTGAAGAGGCCAATATAATGTATCACCAAACTAGTACCCACCCTTTCTCCTGAGAATTAAATTGGCAGGGAGCCTGGAAAGTGCAAGCATTTCGAGGGTTAAAGCATTGAGGAAGAATGTCATTTCCAAGGGTTATTTTTTCCCTAAGGATGATATATTATTGCTCAATGCAAATGGTGGTAACTGAGCTGCCTTGGGTCGGTCAGTGGCCTCCAGGGCAGTCAGTTGTGCTCCCTCACCTCCTTCGAGTTACTGACTGCTGGATTCTTACATGGAGAAACATTTTGATGTGGTAGCTAAGTTGCCCTTTCTGTCCTATCCCTACCCCTCCCCATCTAACCCTGCTTATATACAGAAAGGCTAGGTTGGGTGAATCATTTTGATTTTTAGGAATAGAAAGGGACTGAGAAACCGACAAACTATTCAGTTGCTGCATCCGTTACCCTGGTATCTTAGCCTGTAAATCTCCCACAAGCCCTTAGCCACAGAGGCAGGATGGACTAATGGATAGAGCACTGGACTCATAATTGGGGAAACAGGATTTGTGTTTTTGGCTCTGCCACTGGCCTGTCGTATGGTCTTGGAAAAATCACTTTATTTCCCTTTGCCTAAATTTCCCCATTTTTAAAATGGGGCTAATAACTACTAAAATACCTCATGGGAGCAGTGGGATACTTAATAAGAAATACATAAAATAGAGTAATTATATATATACACACACATACACACATACATATATACTGTACATATACATACATACATACATGTATGTATATCTTCATTGGCTTAATCCTATACCACAGTCAACAGAAAGTCAATTTGACCTGCTTTTTTTTCCTTTTTTCCATACATGTATGTATGTATATGTGTATGTATATGTACATACATATATATGTATGTATGTATCTATCTATATATACATAAAATAAATAAATATTCATATTTATTTATAATCATGCTGGACCCGATCAAAACCTTTTCTTGTGTGTTTAACCCTGATAAAACTTTAGAACAAATAACTTTTATTAAAAATGCTTGTTTTTTACAGGAAATTTGAAAGTAATAAAAAATGTTTTTGAGCATACAAAAAAATTTGTAGCTGATTTGTGAAAAATGAACCTGAAAAGGAAAAAAAAAGCAGGTCAAATTGACTTTCTGTTGACTGTGGTATAGGATTAAGCCAATGAAGAAAGGTCATATTCTCCCACGCTCGTTTACGCAGATGTTTCCAAATAGTGAACAATAAGACCAAAACGAAGTCAGTGAGAATTGGGCCAGGCGATAGGGGGCATTGTTTTATTTTAAACTGTTTAAGCAGTTCGAGTGCTCCCTTGCCCTGGCATACGTCTGTGTTAATTACTTGATCTCAGCAGAGGTACTCTGTTTTTGCCATTATAATTAATTGCAGAATGTAGTTCCTCTAAAAGGTGATGGAGCAGCCATGAACGTAGCCTAATTGTATCTGAAGGGAATAACCAGAAGGAAGGAGAGAGATTGTTTAAGATGTTATACAAGGAACCTAAAGGGAAGAAAAGTACTGCCTGAATACCAGGAAACTTGCTGACAGTGAACTGAGCTGGGCTGTGAAGTCATTTCCTATGGGAAATGGTGGAAGCGCTGTTAAAATTTCTCTGGACTACACACTCAAGATCTCCCGTTTCTGAACCCATGAAAGCACTGCTGCCTTGTCTTAGTGCCTTAGATCTCCACTCTAGGGGCTCATTCCTTGTGGGCATAGGGTGTTTTTTTATATCCCTATAGTATCTGCTTTCATGTCTTTCCCTGGCAGAGGTCATCTTCCATGTCTTGAGTAAGGAGTTAAAACCTGTCCTGCATTACACAATATCTGTTTTTCTTAATTATCTCTTGTGGCAGCAGTTTTGGCTCATAGATGTAATTTTGTTCCCTCACAAAGTCCAACACTACAATAAGAATATTGTCTTTTTGACAATATATACTTTTTGACAAGGTATACTGTTTTGATTATAGAAGTATACCTGAAACGGTACCTGGCCTGGCATGGATCCATCTAAACTACCATTATGGCTTATTGCCATAAGGGAAGAGGAATACCTTCTCATTTTCTATTTTGCTTTGTGCCAGTCTAATTTCTTTTAAAAACTTCCTTAAGTTTGGTAAAGTGATAGAACTGCAAAAGGAGAGAAAAACATTTTTTTTGAAAAAAGATGGAAAATTAAACTGGACGTTGTTTATTTTTATTGCTTTAAATTAAAAAATGAAGGAAACTATGGCGGGAAGGGGTGAAAATGAAAGACATTTTCAATTTTTCTTGTAAACCTGCCCAAATGATCCCATTTTCAGAACCTTATAAAATGGGAACAACTCCAGCACTTAGAAAGTTTTCAGATAATTGATATTTTTAACTAGCTTAAAAACAATCCTTTAGTACAAAATACGTTTAATTTCTCTGTTAACTTCTTCGGCATGACTGTGGGTCGCTAAGAGGTTTGGGTGAAATACTAGGCTGATTCAAGTCAACCTCTCCAATTGACTTTAGTGAGGGGAGGATTTCACTTGTGTGGTGATACGTACCATCACACATTTATCTACCAAAAGTTTTGAGCCCAGCCTGAACACTTATGGCCCAGACAATGTCAGAGGTTAAGCACTGGACCTGTTTTTGCTGGCTGAAATATGGCATCTATAATTTAAGGACCAAAATTTTTAAAGCATTTTACCTAAACTAAGTAAAATTCACCCGATCTGCTAGAAAATAACTGAAACAATCAGGGGTAAAATGCTATCAGTGTGTCCGTACTGGGCCAGACTGCTGCTAAACACAGTGTCACCTGCTCCCCTGCCACCTAGCGGTGATGTGCTGGAAAAGCCACCTATTGTACAGACTGTCACAGGAACAACTGCAGGTCCTGCCAAACACATGTAAATTATGCTGAGATGCATATGTCTGTCCATGCCCACAATTCAGCCAACTCTGATACTCTAATGATGAGCGTAGTATATGAACCCGAGCAGAATCAAATAAGAATAAATTATCCTTGTTTGTGAGTCTCTTAAGATCAATGAAGTTAGACAAAGGAAGATTTATCCCAGGTGCCTGGGAGCATTTCATTAGTGCTTTATTACAATTCTGTGGTTGGTGATTTGTTTTTCATTTTAATTATTGCATGAAGTCTCATCTTTGTTGCTAGTGTGATTACATAGCACCAGGATAAGCCACTTCCAACCACAGGTAGCAACAGACATTGGTACGTTGTGCTTTACTGGGAGGTTTTTAACGGCAAAGGCATTCAGAGAAAAATGCAAATAATATTTAGTGAGGAATGAAAACGGTTCTTGAGAACCCGTGTGGGCCAGTCTCTGGTTCAGGAAACATTTGCCTATTGTGTAAACCTACAAAGGCAATGAAAGGAAACTGCTCGTGGCTGCTGCCGTTCCAATGCAAAACCAGTCTGTTCTCGGGCACGCATGTATTATTTAGTGAGTTTTTGCTGAGACCGGTTGACACAAACCATTGCCTATTTCTCTGTCGGCCTGTATTTATTTTGCAAGGTGTAGCTTATTTTGGAAAGTGGCCTATTGGGCAGTGCCCTCTTGAATCTATAGTAGGAGAAAGGAAGACCTTGTTGACATGAAAGAGTTTTGCTGGTTTAAGATTAGGAATCAGTTTAAACTAAACTACAATAAACTGCTTTTCAACCAGGGGGAAAAATTGTTTCTGCATAGGGATGTGCACCAGGGTGACTAACCTAGTTTAATGTTAAAACAAAGTCACTGTCTCCTTTTGGAGATGAGTCCAACGTACTGTTTCTTTCAAATCCACAGGGCTTTGGAAAAATCCTTTGTAAGTAAAAATACATTTTCCCCAAATGTTTCTTTTTCTTTTCTTTTGGTTTTTTTCCAGGGGTGACATCCTAGTCTTCTGCACATTGTTTTGTGTTGTATTGTCTTGTTCACGCTGATCAAATAGCTGAGTCTATAGGCAACGTAATGATGAGAAATTGTGGTAGACTGTAACACTTATCCACCAGTGAGCCTCAGCGTGCTACACAGTGTAGCAGTCTCATCAGGTTAAGAAAACTGCAAGTCTCTAATGACACTGAAATAAATCAGTGAGGGCCTGGATATAAGTTATATTACTAGAAGTGGGCAGGAAACAATTTTCCTTTCCCACAAGAATTTTTGAGATTTTATGTTTTTTCCACTACTAATCTTTACAAAAAGTAAAAAAAAACACCAAATTGTTAGCTCTTGTTAACTGGCAGTACTTCCCTCTGCCGCCTTTCCTTGCACCACCCAAAAAATATCCGATTGGATCAACTGAAATATTTTGTGCTGATTATTATTTAACTATAAATTGAACTTAAAAGTCTATTTTTTATTTTGACATCTTTAGTTCTGAAAAGGTGGAAGTGTCCCTTTTTCCAAATAATTTTAAAACCACTTTTAATTTCTTTTCTTAAATGGGAAATTTTGTCAAAAATGACCCTTTTCCCTGAATAGTTTTGGTTTTGGCAAATCCAATTTTTTGTAACAAAAAAGCATTTGGTTGGAAAAATTCTGAACTGACTCTGATTTTAGGCCATCGGTTCAAAGCCTGCCAGGATGGGGAGTGAGTGAACTTCTTTACTACCTAGAGACTATTCGGTGGTCTGTGTACAAATGAGTTAACACTCTCAGTCCAGCTTTTTGGGCATAAGTGTCCACAGCAACCAGAATTTGACTGGGAAGAGGAGCAGAGATTGCAGGGGGAAGAGTTTGGAGAGGGCAATGGGGAATTGGTTGATACCATATGCACATGGATAGCAGCACCTGCAGGCCATTTATAAATCGCTGTCTTAATAAAAGAGCCAGTTTCCTTTTGCAGTAAAGGATTCCTTTCATGTTATCAGTGAGCACACAGTACATGAAACGCATGCCTTCAAAACCTGGCACTGCAGGGAGAGATTGATGTCTGCCTGGGCCAGACACTTCTATGCTCCTCTTTCTCCTACAGGCTGTCGCTGCAAGTGCAGTACTGGGATATACTGGCGAGATAGTGATTGGCATAGGAAACCTATACTGTGGGCGTATCTACATGAGATGTTTACTACAGTGGACTAATTAGGTGTGCAGTTAAACATCTTGGTATTTACACATGCACCCCATTAGGCTGGAATAAATGAATTTATTGTAAATACAAGTACTGTCCAGCGGTAGAGTAAAAATTCTGCAGCAGCGCACATGCAGATGCAGGAGGTGCCTGCCACAGTGAAGCACTTTCGTGCCCTAGCCGGCCCTTCCTTAGCATGTTGAGCAGGGGGAAGCAGCCCCAGGCTGGCACACTGATCCCTGGTGCCCCCTATCAGCTGGGCCTGCTCCGACATGGAGTTTATTGCTCCCAGACACATGTTCAAATGGTGCACAGGAGCAATAAACTGCGGAGCAATAAACTCCACAGTTTATTCCGGTGCCATAATAGCACGTGTAGATGCGCTCTGTCACCCTTTGCTTTGTCCATGCCCCTAATAGGCAACATTTTGCACTTGGATAAGTGGATGTAAGGCTGGTGCAGCCTCAGTGACTTTCAGCTGCATTGCTGGGGTGCGATGGAGACCAAGAATCGCTTAAATGAAGCCAGTGGCATTACTATGGCTTTGCAAACTACTGCCTCAGAGTATCCTGTTCCATGGGTGTGCCTACATATGCCAGGTTTGGTCCAAAAATTTTAAGTATTGCTCTGGAGTAAGAACTGAACACCTCCTTCCCATCATATGCTGCTCCCGCCCAGACAGTCATTTTGTATCCAGCCTTGATACCAGAGCTAGGGTATTAGGAGACACGGTCCAACAGCATTGTTCTAAGTTAGCACCGAGGTAAAGGCTGTGAAGAGAAGCCGATGGTTTAAAAAGGAGGAAACCCCTGGCCTTGAGCCCTGTACTCCCAGTGAGTGGTGTCTCTTTGAGCAGCTAAAAGCAGCACTTTCCATTTCAAATGTCTCAAAAATAGGGGGTTTGAGGGAAGTGTCTGCATGGGAGACAAAAAAATTCCTGTTTTTTTTTTTAAGACCACGTTCATATACTTGCCTGCTCGGGAAGATGTGAGACTTAATTATTGAGCAAAACATAACAAAATCGCTTTTAATGAAAATGAGAAAAGGGTGTAACCCTCCCCTCACCCTCAACTGCGGCTTTCACCAGCTTAACTAATGAGGAGCCCACGTGTGCACAGAGGAGCTAGCAGGAGTTGGTGGTGCAGGAGAAGGGAGTGCTGCACGCATGCTTCATCCATGTCGTATGCCGGATCTTATCAGGAGCACCATGATTTGGCTGGCATCTTGCATTGCCAGTGCCTGGCAGCGTCAAAAGCTGGGTAACAAGAGATGCTCCTGTGTTGCCCTAAGGGAATTTGTACTAAGCTAGGACCAAAGAAAAGTGATTCAGCTCTCACCAATTGACTGGTCTTTATATTTCCATGCACTTCTAAGGGGTTATACCTGGCCAATGCTGCTTGGCCCAGTCCTTGCAGGCAAGTCAAATATTTGTATTACCTTCCACAAACCCCGTTTTCCAAATTTGTAAACAGAGGAGGTTTGCTAACTTCAGGCCAAACTAGGAATAAAACCAAGGTCTCTAATGTGACACTCCTGAATCTTACCCATTTGGCCAAGTGGCCTGACATTGAATGTCATTTGGTTGCCTCCAACTGTTAGACCAGAGCCTGCTTCTACAATCAGGAATGAAGCCAGGGTTTCGTTTCTGGTCTCCAGCATCCTGTTGATGTCTAGCAAACTCCCTGAAAAGTGTGTGTTCAGTCACCACCCAGCATGACCATTTCACATATAGTAAGATAATGATCACTCTGGTAGCTGCATCAGAGGAATCTGTACTGGAGGTCAAAAGGTCCAGAATTCAAACTGGTTCCAAATTCAAATTGCAACTGGTTGCAATTTTTTTTTTAAATTCAAAACTCTTTTTTTAAATGTGAAAAATAGCTTTTGGTTCAAAACCAAAAATTGATGCAGAGAATTTAGGGGCTTTTAATTGGACTTTTTTTTAAGTTATAAAAATGGAAAGTGTGAGCAATTAGAGTTGGAAAAATTCAGATTTTTCCATCAGAACTTTGGGGAAAACAACTTTAAAAACTGTCGTGGGGGCGAAATCTTTT
This sequence comes from Alligator sinensis, assembly GCF_000455745.1. Lineage (NCBI taxonomy): Eukaryota > Metazoa > Chordata > Crocodylia > Alligatoridae > Alligator > Alligator sinensis. Next base: position 508,373 of record NW_005841989.1, read on the forward strand.
TTTTTTTTTTTTTTGACTAATTCAAATTTCAACTCCTGCTGGTGACGCACATTGAGTGAAGAGCATTTATTATTCCAGTTTCTATTTTTAAGTGTAATTCACAGAATGCAAAGAGATCCTTCCTAAAATAGTTTATATATTAAAAGCACCTCTAGTAACTCTCCTGCCTCACAACCAAACATAACAGGCCTTCTGTCACTAGTTGTGACGTCTGGTCACTACTGTGCGCTCTAGCAGTTGGAGGTTGAGGGGTACGACTCCCTCGGACAGGTTAGTGGGGACGAGGAAAGTTGGGACCCCCTCCCCGGCTTGCTGGTGAGGGTGGTTTTGATCTGCTGCCACTGGCGCGCCCTGCCCGCTGGCCCCCCTGCCCGCTGGCTAAACAGGGAGTGCGGCCTGACGGGGGTGCACCGGCACTCTCAGGGGGTGCACGTGCACCCCCTATACATTGCCCCTGGCTGCCAGCCTCCTCCAGGAGTAAAGTACTATCCTGTCCCCTCCAAGAGAGGAGGAATTGAGCCTGCAGAGCGCCTGGGTCTCCATGCCTCCTATGGCTAATCAGGGGAAAAAGCAGATAAGCCACAACCCAAGGCAAGAGATGGAGTGTAAAGCACAAAGCAGAAGCAGGGGCTGGAGCCAGTGCAGTTGCACTGCTCATAGCTGGGCAGGAATTGGGCCAAATGCTTTCAGTTACAGTTGTGTTATATAGTCGATAGTGCTGGGGGTTTCAAGAAGTCAAATGACAAATTCCCCAGGGGCAACAGAGCAGCTGCTTTCTCAGAGAGGTTAAACTATTGACAGCTGGCCCATGTCGCAGCCTGGCATTGCCGAAAGGGTCTGTTTAAAAAAAAAAATTAAACATATTCATAATAAAAATAGTAATTCATTTTGGCACAAAGTCGTATCCTGAAAAAAGAGCTCTTTTGGAGTCCAGGCAACTCCCTCTTTATGGCTTCCTTCCAGGCGAATGGCCCTGGAAATGACAATGGCACTGCATATATCTCATGTTTTGCACAGTATGGAAAGAATGTTGGCCCTATATTTTCCTCTTGTGAGTATAAATCTTCTTTTTCTTTTTTTGGAGGGGGAACCTAGATAATCTACTTCACTGGTTAATATAGAGCGCCTTCACATGTATTCAGCCCTTTTACTTCTGCTACAGAAAAGGAGTTTAGGGCACACAAATCACCCCCAGAGTGAACAGCAGTGGTACAAATTACGACACCACCAGGAACGTGAATGTTCCCTCCATAGAAGAGCATTTTGTACCATGCCTGAATGTTTTTATTCATGGAAACTTAAGGCTGATGGAAAAACAGATTTCCACTTAATTATAAATCATTTGGGGGTATGCTTCTTTTTATAATTCTAATAATAGGAGAAATGCCTATCCCAGAATTGACCAAAAAAACAAGTGGTGAAAGAGCTCTCTCCTGGATCACGAGAGCCAGGTATAAATCACTACACTGAAAAATTCCCAAAGAGATCTTCAAAACTGAAGATACATGAGCCAGACTCTGCTTCCAGCTACTGTAAGCTAGCGTAAAATCCAGAGAAGATCCATCACCTGCAATAAGGTCACATAAGATTTTTACAAAAGTGTACGTGTGTGTGCACACGTGTCCATATCTAGGTTGTTAGATATCAATACCAGGTCATTATATCTTCAATTAGCTTAGCTTAAATGAGTTAAGTTTTGATTTGTGAAGCATTAGGATGGGACTATAAGTTCATAACCTTAAACACTTTTCCAGTAGATAACTCAGAAGGACCATCGCCTCAGTCCACTGCACTGCCCGCTGGCTTATTGCAGCTGCTTATGTGATGATCACCCCAACCACCACAGTGACAATTGGCAGGAGACATCTGACCCACTGCCTTTCCAGCCCAATTTAGCACCCTTTGATTGGGTGCCTCATCAAAGGCCTGAGATGAAGAACGAGCCAGCTATTCGCTCTGGCTCACTGCAGTTGGTCTTTCAGGAATACGGCTGAAGCCTGTAGTTAAGGCGGCAGCGCTGGGGGAATCTTTCTGGCTGTTGGTTGATTTGAAAGGTTTTCACACATACTGTTTACTCTGCAGTCCAGATGAATTCATTTTTGTTGGAATGTTTCGTGGGTCAGTCTAAAACCTGCTGATATTTCCAGATGGGGAGAAGAGAGGAACAACATGTTTTTCTGCATTTTTAGCTGTGCAGCCCACTGTTCGAAATGGGCAGGCTATAAACCTGGAAAGGAGCCTTTTCTTCCTTCTGTCCTGTACTGTCCTCCCCTGGAGGATGAAGAGGGAGGCAGCCTCTGCTAAATTATGTCCATTTTCATTTGAGATGGTTATGGAAAGTGAAGGTTGCATTAGGCCATTTGTTTGCTGCTGCTGTGCAAAAAGTCCATTAATACTGGACTGGGAAGGACATTTGAGACTATACTTTAGGGCCCAAGCTTGCACCAGCCAAGAATGTGCATGGTGGGGATAAATTGGATGATCTAAGTAAGAACCCTTTCAGCTCTAACCCAACTACCTTTTCTTGCACTCGGAGATAACGTGAAGGAATAAAAGCAACTCATGTGAATAAGGGTTGTAGGGTTGAGTTTCATGTCTCCTAGGTCATAGCAGGCTTCCTCAGCAGTGCATCTAATGGTTTACTTCCATTTCTGCAGGTGTCTCCAGGATGATGAGTTACTATATGGACACAACCCTGGGAAGCCCAGCCCCTTATCCTCTGCCTCGTCCAGGAGTGATGGTAAGGAGGGATGCTGGGTTACTTTTGTATCCCTGTTGCATTTTGTACCTTGGGCTGCATCTTTGCTTGGCACAGCATTGCAGGATTAAGGAGAAACCCCGCTTAAGGCAAATGTCAAAATAGTTCAGGGGTTTTGCTTGGTTCTGAGAAGTATTCAAATTTTGGGTTCTTATCTGGGCCTTATTTGAACTTCTTCAGCTTGTAAGGCCAAGCTAGAGATAGGAGCACAGTATCAAAACCTCCTCTTCCAATGCTGACTCTAACCCAAGCATCATGTCCCAAATTGGGTTTAAAAAAAAAAGCACAAAACTCCTTTCAAGCTACAGAAATCCCTGCATTGTCCAAACTGAGATGATATACTCTTGGAATGAATGAGCATGTAATAGGACATGGATAAGGGAACCCCAGTCTTTTTGAATACCAGTTTTGATCTGAATGCAAGTCTGGTCCTTGGGCAGCACTGAATCTGGCCTTCTTGAGAAGAAGGACAGAAGTTGGTTTTTGGTCTGTCAGACAGCTCTGGTATGGGGATGTGTGTGTGGGTGCTCCATGCTCCAGAATAGCCAAGGCACAAAGCAACGTGGTCGGTTCCTAAGCTGCCATTGATCATGCCCAGCCTTGCTCTGGTACATGTCTATGCCAGTGGATGTAAGGGGACATTTCCTAAGGTGGCATATTATTTTTGAGCTGGGCTGGGAGTTGTGCTCCTTTTTATGTCAGTGGAGTGGGGCTAAAGGGCTGCAGTAGGGACAGGTTGATAATTCTACAAGATCATCAGTAGGAAAATCAGATTAACAGGCCCTTATCCAACATCACAATGATGGCAATGGTATAGGAGCTCAGCAGAACAGGTGGTGGCTGTGGCTTTGCAGTGGAAAAAGTAAGAGATAAGTAGAACCGGTTGGAAAATGGAATTTTCCTCATACAGAAAATTCCAGTGCATTGTTTTTTATGTCCCAAACTGGGCTGGGGTAAAAAAGAAAAACTTTCAAGCTACAGAAATCCCTGCAATTTTGAACTAAGGTGAAAATATTTCAACATTTTTTTGTTTGAAACAGCACAACATTACATTTGGGGGGTTGAGATGAAGAAAAAGGTTATTAAAGGTGAGAGTTCAATACAGAACGTCCTGATGTTGAGGATTTTTTGGACAAAGCTGCATTTTTTTTCGGTGGGGAAATTCCATTCCCCCCTCCCTTCTTTTTGACAATAATGTCAGCTGGTTGTGGAGGTTGTGTAAATTGGGACTCTGCTGAAGCTCCAGGACTGGTGCTGTTTGTAGAAGTGTCCATGGTCGGGGGTGGGGGGAGAGGGGACTAGTTAAAACTTGGCCAGTGATGGAGAAAACATGACCTGGAAGCAGGTGAGACTATGTCTGAGCAGAAGAGGCCGGGCATGATGCTGGCCCGGCTGCAAGCTCTGTGGGGCTGAGGGTAGGGAAGGAAGCTCTCTTTCCTGTTATCTGGAGTTAACAGCAGTCAAAGCAAAGCGGCTGCTGACAACAACTTTCTTTTCTGCTGAGCTGGAGGTTACCTGCCTCGTTCTGCAGCTCCCCTGGTGTGACCTCAGGAGGCTTCATTTGAACCCTGTGGCTGTGCATTGAAAAAGACCATTCCTACTTCCCCTGGTGCTACCAGGAAAGTGTTGGGTCACAAGCACATTTATCTGGTTATACTACTGAGATTCATTTACTATCACGAACCAATTTACCTAACTGCCTTGATGCTTGCATTTAATTTCAAATCCATACCGGTGCATCTCGGTGTTTGTCATCTTAAACTGGGTCATCGCTTTGCTCCTTTTGCTGAGTGGCCATACCTGGCTCAGGGTAGCTTGCTGCATCCCCCCTTTATTTAATTTTTTTCGTTCTGCATCTCAGAAGTGCCAGTGGCATTTTGCAGAACACCATAGTGAGGGCCTAGTGCTGCTAACTCTAAGCACCTAGCGCAGGACAGGCTAAGGTAGCTGTTTCTCCAGTAGCCAGCACTGCTCTGGCCGGTCAATCTTCACAGGACCGAACCCTTGTGGAGTGATTACAGTTGCTCAAAACTTGCTGGAGCAGGCGGGCGTCCCCCTGGGGGGAGCAGCTGCAGGCTCAAACCCCAGTGCAATAAAGTGGGGCAGTATTACCTGATGGGGAACTGAGGCACGCAAAGAGAAAGAGACTGACACAGGTCACCCAGGATAAGTCTATGGCAGACCAGGGACCAGAATTTAGACGAGGATCCAGCCCAGTGCCTTAATCACTAGACCATCCTTCTTTAAAACAACCTCCCTCTATTTTCGGTAGCTGCTCATGGAACTTAGCACCATATTTCTTCCCGCTCTTTGGGTTTACTGCTGCTGGCCTCCCTGTTCTCTGTCCTCCCTCCCCCTTTGTCTCTGGCTCATTGAGCTCCTGACAGCTCAGGGCAAGACCTCCTACCGACTGTCACCACACAAGTTTTACTGTGGTTCCAGGGAACACAGAGCCAGCGAGAGGCCAGTCGCACCCTGAAGGAGAGACCCAGTCTCGTTGCCACTCTTCCCTCGCCAGCAAGAGTCTCGGTGCCACCAGATCAAAGATCCCCAGCAGTATGGGGGCTGACAGCCTGCCTGCCTTTGCATGGCTTACAGCCTAATTGTGTAAACAGGCCTGGCTTGCTTATCTTGAGTAATGGCTGTTTAATTGCAGTAGGCTGGGAAAGCTTGATGGTGCCCCTTGTTCCTGCTCTTCACGCTCCTTGTATCTCTCCCCCTCACTCCTAGGTGAGGGCATGTGGGGTGAAGCTTGGGGACTGTCTAGTTCCCTGTGTTTACAGTGGGAGCCCAAGGGAGGTACTGGACAGCCACTGGGCCACAAGCTGCAATTTTCTCCCAGCAACATGTGTTCATGCCTTGCCGTCATCCAGTAGCTTTCATGTGAGGCTGTCAAAGCACACAAGGGAAAGTGAGGCACCCTGAGAGAAAAGGATGTGCCCAAGGTCTTGCAGCAAGTCAGTGGCAGAGTTGGGACGAGGCATCAGATCGCAGTCTCAGCAGGTCACATCCAGATATCCAGTCCTGCTTGGGCTGCTGTTGAGACCAGAGCGGTTCAAGCAGTCTTCAGGGAGGTCAAACATGTTTGAGTTGCCTCAGGAAGGCGAGCACCATGGGCTCGTCCTCTGCCAGCTACATTTCAAAAGAGAAGAGCCAGTCTGTGTGACTTCTTTGATGGAAAGGGCAGAGACTCCTCTGTTCATGAGAACGCTCAGGGCTGTGCGACATGAGCAGACGGAGCGCCACTCTCCATCCCTGGGTTGGGGAGGATTGCACCGACCCTTGTCCTCAGAGTTTCTCTTTGTGTAGTTACAGGCAGGTACGTGCTGGTTTGTAGGCAGCTCCCTGCTCAGTGTGGTAGCTGCTGTGCATCCCACGCTTGCTCTCCCCTTGCCCTGCTTGGGGAGCCTTGGTGCCATCACAGGGCTGTGGATGCTGCTTGCAGGGGACAGCTCAGCGGTACTCCTGCAGACAGCCTTGTGGAAGCAAGGGCTCTCACTGATAAGAAGCAACTGAAGTGATGTTTCCTCCTTCCCCACACATGTAATGCCTGCTTCCCTTGGAAACTGTCAGCATCTGCCAGATTGTAGTCTGTGTCAAAATCCTAGTCTTTCTAATTAGCCCATAATCATGAGGGCCTTGAGTCTTGGGGGAGAACACAGGAGAATTAAAACTGCTCCTGCTCTTCCAGAAGCCACACTCTGCAGCATCGGTGGTAGGTCAGAACCAGAAGGAAGTATAATTAAGTGCTTCTTATGGGGACCCTTCATACAAGCTCAGTCAATGCCAAGGTTCCTCCCAAGCCTCGCATGGTTAAGGCGTGCCAGTTTCTGTAGCCAAGAGCACACAGGGAGTGGTGAAGCTAGCATCAGTCTGCCACCTTTAACTTCCCAGCTCAAATGACCGGGCAGTTAATTATAGCTGGACTGACAGGGGGTATCCTTCAGCATGAGTCTAAGATCAGGGCTTGAACTTGTACTTCTGTGCCATAACCAGACACCTTAACTGCTCTGCCCTGCCACTGCCCCCCTTAGCCTGTTGAATACCTAGCTGGAATAAAGCTGCTCTTTAAAGATGCCGTTCCTTCCCCAAAATACTTTCCCTGGTGCAATTTCTACCCCTTTACGCTTATGAGGGGGATAGTGATTTAAGAAAATAGTGCACTAAGCAGTGGTGTTGTGCAATGTCTACTGTGATGGTTGTAAACTGGGAATGGCCAGGGAAAACAGAGCAGACGTGGGTTTCCAAGTCCTATTCTGAGCAGGTTTCTTCCTCAGACAACAAGCTCTTCTCAGGAAGAGACTGAGGAAAGAATATTTATCCAAACATTGTTATCTACAGGGCCCAGAGACTGAAAGGAAGAGACCTGTGATCTCAAACTTTTTCCCAATGCGTTCTCCCAGTTTAAAAAAGTGTTTTGTGACCTGCTACTGACCAGCTTGCTCCAAAACTGGAACAGTTTCGAGATGAATCATTCTAGACAATGCAGTTTCTTTTACTGAACACTTCTCTTATATTTTTAGGGTCAGCTTGTGTGGCTTCAGTTGTATAGCAGAGCCCAGGGCCAGATTCTCAAGTGTTTGGCATCTACTATTCAGGGCAGATATTCACACTCATCATATTGAGCTCTTCCAAAAATCCAGAGCCCAGATATTTACCAGAGCCCAGATCAAGATTTTGGACATGGGACTCCTAAAACTTTCCCAGTGGCCTAGGAAAGAACTGAATTTAGTAAGCGGGTGTGAAGGGTAATTATTACAAGATAGCATCTTTCCCCACAGGTCCTTGGGTATGGGCTGATACAAATGAAACAACAAGAAGGCTAAACCGAGGAAGGGATAATGTCAAATAGTTTCAAGCCTCAGCTTCAGGGATTTTTTCCCCTCTCCCTCTAAATTGGGAATGGGAAGGTTTGCAGCATAAAAACTCAGTTCTCCCCCCTGCTGGTGGAGAGAGGCATGGCTTGTCCCCTTGCACTTCAGGACACAAGACGCCCCAGGGAGATTGGCTTGTGGGAGACAGCAGCTGCTATTCATTGGGTTTCTGTAGCTGGAAGATAGTTTAATTGAGAGCTATGGACTTCCTGCTGATAGGGGGTTGCCTTGTTAAGGAGCAAAGGCCACACGACAGAGGGTGCAGTGTTTTGGAGTGCTCCTCGCCTACAGAGTAGTAGCATGTTGCACCTCCCAAAGCTCTTGTGTCTGCAGAAATGGGGTTGGAAATCTCCTTGACTTTCCAGTCAAATTCCCAGGGCTTTCTGCATCCCACTGGTTTCTGTTTCCCTTTGAATTGCAGTCTTGGTTTTGTGTTTACTTAGCAAAACCCCCCCCAAATATTTTCCATTTGAATCAAGCTGAAGATGGGTGGTTTTGACATTGCCAATGAGAAATGCTGCATTTGAAGTCTATGGGGAAGGACGGGGGGAGGGGTATCTGACCACTTTAATTTTACTACCTGTGCTGCTAACCTGATGTTTTCCCTTGTGATCAGAGGCAGGGCACTGTCAATTCCTATGAAGATCCTTGGATGACCTGTGGGTTTCAGTCCACCTGCTACCAGCAAAGGATTTGCTACCCGGTCTGGGATGAGTCAGCCATTCAGGAAGTTCCCACTGGCTTAGAGCACTACAACACAGGTAGGACTTTCCGTTGCTTTAAACCAAAAAGGAGGTGGGAGTGGAAGGTGGCTGCATGGATGTGATTTCTTCCTTCTTCTCTAGGACTCCTTGCAGAAAGAAGAGCATGCTGGGTTTGGAATGGAAGAAGCCTCCTTGGCTTCTCAATGGAGACTTACCACCAGGGGCTGCAATGTTGGCTTGTGCTCCCATCCCCACTCCACTTTTGCCATTGTCTTGTCATAAAATTGTAAGCTCTTTGCGACAGTGGTTTTCTGCCCTTCTTGCTGAAATACCTAGGTAGTACTTCTTTCTCTAGAGCCCCTAAGACAGCATTGACATCCAGAGCTAGGGTGCATCTGCTTTGCTATTCTGTTTGTCCTCATCTCCCTTTAGTGGTGGCATGCCTACAAAAAAGATAAAAGCTATAATATGACCTATCAAACGTAAAGATTCTGCTTTAGCTCAAATGACAGATACGTGCAATGGTCTCGGGTTCCCTTCTCTCCCTTACAACATGTAGGTCATTTACTTGTTGCATGTGTCTTGAGAAACTAGAGATATATTTAGAGGTCAGTGCCAGAACAAGGATTCCTGTGAATGCCAATTGCTGGAGACTGGCGTAAGGGCCAATGCCAGTTGCATGTGCATTTACATGTGCATATAGTTGTGGCTATTCAGACCTACCTACTTCCAGACTCTCATGGGGCCTGTCGGCTGCCGTTGAACACGAAGGGGATTGGGCATGGTGGAGTGAACCGTCAGTAACTAACAGCTGGCTGCATCCGCTGTGTTTTCCGGGCCTTGTTTTAGAGCTAGCACATCCTCTGGCTGGACTCATTTCCTCACAGGTTGCTTTTGAAGGCAGCATGAACTGCATTGATCTGAGCATAGTCTGGGTTCCTGTGTTCTCATCCCATTGTCATAGTAATGACTGTAGCTGAGTTTCCCCACCTGCAGAATGTGGGCGATTGTATGCAGCTACTGACCTTGCAAGAGTGATGTGAGGAATCATTGGTGAAGGGAAAGA
>NW_005841989.1:517805-543624 GCF_000455745.1 Alligator sinensis
GGGAACACTGATGGACAGAGCACCACAGTGGGACTTGGACTCCTCCTCCTTCCATGGCTTCTGGGTGAGCTTGGGCGAGTCCTTCATCTCTGTACCTCAGTTTCCCCATCTGTAAAATGAAGCAGATGATACTGATTCCCTTTCTAAAGTGCATGCAGATTTGCTGTGAATAACAGCTAAGTAATATCTGGAAAATCTACGTGGCTTCTACAAGGTGATTTCATTTTGGAATCAAGCATCTTGGTTATGTATTTTGACGAGGGTGTACTTCTGCCAGGACATGTTCCTCTTTTTCCTTCCCAGCCCAGGACCATGCACTGTGTATTGCAATGAATAGGTGATATGTCCTACAGAAAGTGGGAGGTCTCCTGTCCCACCCTTTGTACCACTGATCACAATGTAATACTGCTAACCTCCGCCAGCTTCTTGGATTTCCCTCCCTCTCAACTCACCCTGTCCCTCTTCTCTGTTTCCTCTGCTTGGGTCACGTCTGTCATGCAGACTGCAAGCCGTGTGGGGCAGGGAGTGTCGTGGCTGTTTGAGTAGTACCTGGCACAACAGAGCCTACATCCTTAGCTGAGGTCTTATGTACTCCATAACAATGATAGTTCTCTGGAGCATAACTTCTAGAGGCTAAATTTCCATAGATGTAAAACCCAATTCCAAAAGGACCTGGGTAAGGCTCAGGATGTCAGACTAACAGACCAATGGGTGCAGTGTGATCCTTTTAAGGGTGCCACAGTGTGCCTCTCACCATTACCTGTGCAAACACCTACACATGATTCAGAAGATAACCCTGGACATTTCAAATAGGAACAGAGAATGTCAAAACCATTCTGACCTGGTGTGGTCTTTCTGAATTCTTTGCAACAGAAGGATTGCTTTATTTTTTTTGTGGTCAAGAAACAAGTAAAAGCTAAGAGCTGGTACTTTCCAAGCAGTGCTTTGAGTCTAAAAATGTTGAGAGATGCTGTAAGGGATGCTGGTCACATCTATACATGCTATTAATGCACAGTAAGGTTATTGCACATTAAAATAAGATGCACTGCACCCAGGAAGGGGTCTACACATGGGCCTGCTTGGGAGCAAATTTGCACCCAGCGGGAGCAGTTAAGACTGTGGATGCTCCTGCCTAAGACCAGGGAGTGTCCCAATCTCCATGGTGAGGGACAGACATTCAAAAAGCCTGAGCCTGAATTGATTCAATTTTTGAAGGCTGGTCTAACTCGCCTAGGTTGAACCAGTTTGCAAGTGAACAGACAGTCCCTCTGGACTGAAGAAATGCAGGCATGTGCCTGCAGTGGCTCGGGCTAGAAGCCAGGGGGCACTAGCGCAGCCCTTCCTTTCCTTCAACAGTGCTGAGCTGAGGGGGAGGGGTGGGGGTTGTGGCTAGGTCCCTGCAGGACCTCTGATTAGGGAGGGGTGTGAACCCCTACCCTGGCCTGCACCGCCTCAGGCTTTTCCCCTCTCACTGCTTAAGGGGTGGGAGTGTTCCCAGCCCCTGGCTGCACTCTGAGGCAAAAAGGGGTGTGTGGAGTGCATGCATCTGTTGATGATACTGAGCTTTTCAATCTCCCTCTCCCTGCTTCTTCATACTGTCTGCAAACCTGACAGGGCTGCAAACCAGCAGGGGGCTGATAAAACCACAGTGTTTCTCAGCTCATCAACAAAACAAAAGTTCAATCCCTTCTTAAACAGCTTTTTCCAAGGAAGGAACAGAGGGACATTACCAGCTGACATGCTGATTAGGTCCCAAAGGCCCTAAACTGACACTGTCCTGTCTACCTTTGTCCTGTCCCAGTGAAATTGGAGACACACACACCTCTCAGCATTAGCTAGCATACCACATGCCTAGGGTCCATGAGGCTGGGGTCTGTGCTGCGGGAGATGGGAGGCAGGGAGGGGGGAACCCCTGCTTGAGCAGCGAGGGAAGCCAGGCAGACCCTGCTGTGCCTGCAGTCTCTGCCAGAGCTCTGACTAGGAAGGAGAGGGCCGGGCCAGCTCTGCTCTCTGGAGCAGACAGCCCAGCCCAGGGCTGCAAAGCATCTGGGATGCTGGGGGACTCTGGTTTAACTTAAACCAGGAAGGGGTCTGGGACAGACATTGCATAAACTGGTTTGACCCAAATCAGTTAAGTCTGATACTACATTGAACCAGTTTTATCTCAAACCAGTTTGGGCCATTTTGAAACTGGTTTATGTGCACTGAACTTATGTTCTGTTACAGGTTTAAACCAGTTTCTGATCACTTAAACTGGTTTGTGTGTAATGTCTGTCCCTAGCCCATATAGCTGCCAGACTGCCAAGCAGCGTCCCTGCTGCTCTCCCAGCCATGTGAGGATCAGATCCCATGACCTGATTCCCAAGTGGCTGGGACAAAGAAGTCCCAGCTGGTGAGACAGCTCTCCCACCATGTGGTGATCCCGCCTCTCCCAGCCATGGGGATCAGAACCATCCTGATCACCATGTGGCTGCCAGGCAGCATCCCTCCTGGCCACGTGGGGATCAGGACAGTCCCAATACCCACATGGTAGAGAGACAGATGCCCTTGCAGCCAACACAGTTCCCCCTCTTCCCTCCTACATCGGGCATTAGCCAGGCAACAGCGGACCTCCTGCTGCCTGGGCTGACCGGGAGCAAATTGCTCCTGGTTGGCATCTACATGCGTGCTACTGTGCAGTAGCTACTGCATAGTTAATCTACCATGAGCATTTACAGGTAGTAGAAAACCATGCATTAGCTTAATTAACTGCATAGTAGTTGCTGCGTACAGTTGCATGGTGACACCTTACTGCACAGGAGATTAGTCAACTGAACAGTAAAGCATCTTGTGTAGACATGCCCGCTAGGTGGAAAACCTCTTTAGGCATGTGTAGGCTTGGAGGTGCCCATTCCTTCACAGGATTGCACACAGGTGGAGCTCAACCCTACCTAGTAACGGAGATCTGATCAAATGTTTGTACAATGCCTTGCACAGTGGAGCTTTGATGGTAATTGAGGGCCTTTGACTGACATAAAAATACACATGCATTACAACAATTTTAGCTCTCCCCCACTTCATCATGGAACAGAACATGACATTCTTGAATTTAGTCATAATCCAAAAGTTGTTGTAGGCGTTGTCAGGGATTAATTCCTGTCCTGCGGATTGCTCAGACTCTGCACATTTTCAGTCTAGTCTGCAGTATGGTCTATTCCTTATGTAACTGTGCAACCCAACATGGATCTTCAGCTGGTCAAGTTTCATACTTGTGAAGAGGAAGAATTGGCCAGAAGTTAGGACAATTAGACCCAGATTTAGAGGCCAAGGGTCAGGCTCTCTTCCACCACAGACTTCCTGTCTGACTTTGGGAAAGTCTTTTTGTGCCTCAGTTTCCCCACCTATAAAATGGAGATAATAGTGTCCTGCTGCCTCACAAGGGATAAATACACTAAAGATATGCAAGGTGTTTGCTGACTTGGAGGACTGGTGCTGGTGAAAGGGTAGAGGGCCAGCATAGGGGTTACTCAATGCTTTGCTTCCACGTAAGTGGGATTGAAGTGCTTTGTAGGGAATGTTCTTTCTTCCTGTCCCTTAGTTTGTGTCCACAACTCATCAATTTACGTAAATGGGACAATTGGGGAAAAGCAATGAGGATATGTCACTACATAGCTAAAGAACACAGCAGAATTGGTGATTTATACAGTCAAATGCACACTTTACAATTCACTGCTAACAACTGTGCAGGTGTTTTAGCTAAACAAGTTTTGTTAGCAGGAGTCGAAGGCAGACGGGTGGGAATGTGATCAGATCTAAATTGAAGTGGGTGCTCACAGAACTTCTTCTTTTAGCTGTTTGCTCAACTCAGCACAATGTCAGTTCTCTGATCTGAGGAAATCTGCCCTTGCAAAGTGTGGGTTTACTTAGATATTTTGAAAATCTAGGCCTGTAATGTTCTGTTTTCTTCTCTTCTCTGTGAGAACATGCTCTCCAGGGCCAGGCGTATCTGCAGCCCAGATCTTCATTCCTCTTGCAGGGTCTGTGCTATCTCTTGCTGCAGGAATCTGGGCCTGATTCAACGAAGCCTGTTGAAATCAGTGGAAGACTGCTCTTGACTTCAGTGGGCTTGAGATGAGGCCCTTAATATACTGATGTCTGTTGTGCAGATCTGATTCACTTGCAGGACCTCAAGCTGTCTGTGGGAAACTCTTCTCTTCAGTTCCCTTTGCTGCAGTTGAATTCAATCTGCTGGTTTTGTTTTTTATCTTTTTTTTCTTTACCATGTCTTGTCTTCTGGGGCTAGAACAGTATCTAATTTTAAGGGAGAGGAAGCCCTCATTTGTATATATAGCTAGGAACTTTCTTTCATTTCTCTGCCTTTGTGCTTTATTTACCATGCGAGCTGTATGCTGTCATCTAATCTTTTTATGAAAAGGAGGCTCAGTTTGGTCCTAATGCTGACAAAAGTAACAATGCAAAGAAGGAAAATGCAAGTGTATTAATGTCCCTGTGCAATATGAAACCACAGTGTTTCTAAAAGTTTTAGACTTGTTTGCCTTTACAGAAAAATTTTGCCTTTGATGTCTGGAAGAGTTTATTTACGTTTGTGCCCTTAGATCAGATAGCGCAGTGATAGGAATAGGGGAAAATAAGACTTGGAGTTTTAACTGGACCATAAAAATTGGGATTTGGGTGGGAGGAGGGGTCATGTTTTTAAAAATGCAAGAATTTGTAATTGGAATGTTATCTTTTTTGGAACTCCAGAAATACAGGACTCTAATTTGTGGCTGATGAGCATGACATATTATTGTGCAGAGCATCAGGAAAAGGTTGATCTTTTCTGGTTGGGAGCCCTAGAGAGTGAATGGTCCCTCCCAAAACACGTGGGAAGGTTCACTGTAGTGTAACTACTACACAGTTCATCACAGCTTGCTCTGCGCAAGAAGCTGTTGCTGCTACGGATTGAGTTGTACTAGGAGAGACATCTAAGGGCCCAGGGTTGAAATCTCAGGGGGTGCAATGGATCTGAGATAAGAGAAAAAGAGCCTTTCACTTTTAGGGAATCGGAACAAAGTCATTAGATACCAAGTGCCATTTCCCTGTAGCTGACTGTCCTGGCAATATATGAAACGTCAGTGATCCCATGCCCATTCCTCCATGATCCCCCAATCTCCACCTGCCATTGGCACTAGGTGGCTGCATTGCGGTTGGTCTCTCCTGAGGATAGCAGTGCTGTTCTGTTGAGTTGGGGTCACTCCAGCAGCCCCTTGCATGATGATCTGGTCCATTGAAGTTGGTGAGTAAGACACAATGGTTCTTAAGGGAAAGCGAAGGTTGGAATAATTCTAGTTCATGAATCTTTTTGGACTGAATTCTGCAGGCCTCAGTTGTAAGGCATGCCCGCCGTCACAAATAGGACAGCAGCACCACTGTACGGCACTGGGACCTGACCTGCTCCCTCTGCGGCCAAGGACCGGGTCTTCTGTACCACAAGAAACAGCCTTGTCTAAGAGGGATGAAAATAACTACCAAGAGCTTGACAGTGCTTCACTAGGCAAGTAGTCCTGCTGATTTCAATGAGAGCACTTGCATATAAAAGTTATAGTCCCCCAGGGCTGAGGAGGAGCAGATAAGTGCTTTGAACCTTGTAAAGTTCAGCTGCTTGACTTGAAAGATTAAGAAGATTCAGGGAATTATCTTAAAGCTTCCCCAGCCTCTCAGGTCTGCAACAGCAGGTCAGAAATCTCTCACCCTGCTGCCTTTTGTGAGACCTGTAGTCCTCCCATTTTGAGTGTAAATCCCACCTTTCCCTTGTTGCTTCAGCATATCTGCTGTGGCTCTTAGCTGGGGACTTCCACAGGTTTGACACAGATGCAACCTTTGTTCTGGACCAGCGGCTACATTGGGTCCACCCAGCTAGTCTTTTCATTCCTTGCTGCCACGAACCACTGCACTGTTTTAGCCATGCTGGTACCGAGGAATCAGAAGGGAGATTGGTGAGGTGAGGACATGAACCCTGAACCTGGGAGAGGTGCCCTTGCCAAGCTGCCTGGATCATCTTTGCTTGCCTTCTGGACTGTTGGTGGGCATCAGGGCAAAACTCCTAGGGTTGCACATTGCTGCACTGGGTTTCATGTCTTACCTTGTGCAATCCCTTGAGGCAATCAGAAATCTTCCTTCCTGATAGATCTGACTCAGGTGGTTGCAACACAGAGTGGTTTCTGATGCCACTTAAGTGTTTGTAACCATGGCATACTGCAAAGCCACCATCTGTTACTGGAAGCGCCTTTTACTCGCCGCTCCTGGACTGAATTCTCTGCTGGGCTGAGCTCATGCTTGGTGCAAATGGGGAGCAGCATGATCCCTTAGCTCATGGGGTTTGAAACTAAACCTGATGTGTGTTGACTGCAGCAATCCCATAGAGACTGCTCTGCTGGCTGAGGACAGGGCAGGCCCGTGCCAGTGCAGTGGCTTTGCATGTAGTCTTGCACGTAGCTGCCAATAGCTTCTAGATCTGTTGTGGTGGCTGCTAACCCCAGTTTCAAGTCTCCTTTCCCTGTCCAGCTCTGTGCGGGATACAAATGGAGCTGGCAGCCGAAGTGTTGGAAGAAACATCCCTTGCTACCATCTTCACTGGGAACAAGGCACTGGCAGGACTTGGGGTTCAGTTTTAAGTGCTTACAGCAGGGCGCTTGGGTTACAAGGGCCTATTCCCCTCTCCCGCCCCAAGCACCCCACACAGATTCCTCCTTTGCTCCGGATTTGCTGTGAAACCTGCTGCGTTCCCGCCCCTCCGCCCCCAGCCCTCTCCCTTGTGGAGATCCCCAGAGGAAGGCTCTTTGTACGGTTTCTGGGCTGCTTTCCAGGCCCTCTCTCTGAGGAAGAAGGAGTTGGGGTGGGGGAGAAGGAGGAGGCAAAAAGCTGACAAGGCTCAGTCCAATGGCTTCTCCAGCTGCAGCGCATTTTCCAAGTGATGCTTAAAAAAAAAAAATTCTGCATTTTTTTTCATGGTCTTTTATCCTATTTTTAACTGCAGCCTCCTTCCCTTTCTCAGCCTCCTCTGACGCTGCCCCCCTCCCCTCCACTCTGCCGGCGCTGCTGCCACCCCCGCACTCTCTCCACAGAGATGAATGGGCTTTTCACGGGGAATGCACATCTGCTTGTGACTGGGAGACCCGGCAGGAGTCCTCGGGCACGCTCGTGACAGCCTCCACTCACCCTTCCATTCCGTCCCCGTCCCAGTGGTGAGAGAAGGAGGAGAGAGGAAAAGTGGGGCATAAGGGACAAAAAAGGAGATACCCCAAGGGAGGCAGGATAAACCCGTGTGGGGGGGGAGGAGGTAACTTTTTTGTCAGGCGGGCCACTCCAGTCCCCTTCTCCTGTCCCATCTGCTGCTCCGATTTCTGCCACCGCTATACCTGTCCCCTTCTCCGTCTGCTGCATGCACATGTGCCATAGGTTAGCCACACCTGGGATAAACCAAGACAGGGTGGTAAAGAGAGTTAACATCCACAGCTCCTGCTGTCTCTAAGACAAGTTCGAGGAAGAGCTTTTGCATCAGACTACCTGTGTTGCTGTCCCTTTCCCTCCTCAAAGTCTTGTCTTCATCGTTTCCTTTCCCTCCTCCCACTCACTTAGGCACTGCTACCCTGTGTTTCTCAGCCTGGGGCCATTAACAGAGCCCCTTGAATTGGGGATGAATGAACAGGCCCTTTCTGCCATTGCCTGTTGTCTTCCTCTGGCCTGGGAGCTTGCGAGTTGAGGCAGCCCTTGCTGACAAGGGCTACAGCCGGGGTGTCTGGCCCTGTTTTATAGTCTAGCTGGAGTGGGTTCCCTTAACCCCTTCCCTGCTGCAGCCCTCAGGTGTGTCATTGGTTCTTATTTTAAATCACATCACACCTACTACTTCAAATGGAGGATTTGGGTTCACTGAAGAACATGTACAATTGTCCCCATTAAGGGGCACTTATTCAGGCCCAACAGCAAAGATAAAAGATGTCTCTATTCCTTTCAGATGAATCGTAAAACCATGGGCTGCCTGTGGTTGCTGAGTCTCCCCTGGTACTTTTCGCAAGGGTAGGGCTCTTAGCCCAGGGACTGTGGCTAAAATCCTGCTGAGTAATTGCACTTAGCCTGTATATCCCCTCGGCAGCTTGCCTGTGATGGGGGATTTGGCCTGGGTGGTATTTTTTTTTTTTTAAAGACATTAATTGTGTTCCAATTGAAGTCAGCCAAATCAAGTCCAAACCCATGAGTCAGTCCAGAACCATATGTGACCCTACAACCAGCAAACATCCTTCACCCCCACCAGGGGTTTTAGGTGTTTTCAGCGTCTTTTGGCGTGCAGCCTATGTGCAGGCGCAAGCCCGGAGACTTGGGGTTCGGATGCCCCCAAGTTTTGCCTGCCCTCAGCCATATGGCCTCAGGAGCAAGATAGGGAGGAGCCTCCAATGTTCATAAAATGGACTTTAAGCCCCAACACCTCGGCAGGTACTAAACCACGCCAGAAGAACAGTTACTGTGGAGGTGGCTTAAGGAAACCTGCCTTCTTGGACCCAGATACATGGTGTTTCCCCTTCCAGGTGCACAGTGTTGCATCTACCCCAGGGCTGTGTGATATGATCCCTGTCTTCGGTGAGCATCTCCTGGGAAATGCTGAGGACCTTCAAACTGCTGCTGCTCCTCTCAAGCTGTAAAGTCTTATTGGTGTTTAATCCATGGAATGACAAACATCCAGCATCCTGTTTTTCTGTTTGCTTCTGGAGAAACCCACATCTCTTCTGGTGAGAGTAAGAACTAGGGTGTGATCCCTGGACATTGAGCCATCACCAGGACTAAGCCTGGAACGTATAACATTAACAGCACTGACTTTTACTACTTGAACCAAAGGAGAAACTCTTTCAGGTGGCAGCAGTAGTGGACCAGTTTCCTCAGGGGGCCAGCCACTGCAGAGAGACAAATGAACTGAGCAGTGCTTTATCCCTGGAAGAGCTGCCAGTGACTGGCAAGACCTGTCCTTCTCCAGATGGCTGCCCGCAGGTTTGCCATCTGCTGTGCTGGGTCCTGGAGCATCTGTATGAGGAAGAGGAGAGTGCAATGTGTCTCCAAGTCCAGAGATTACAATCTCCAAGGCATGTTTTGCATTCCTGTACCCAGTCCCAGGGATGTCTCAGGGGGTTGTTGCAAGAGAGCCACAAGGTCATCCCAAAAGATGACCAAGAGATCCTAGCAGCCTTGCTTACACAGGCTACAGGGAAAATAGTTGGTGAACTAAGAATTGGGTAGAGAAGGGGCTGAAAAAGACCCACCTTGTTTCAGAGGTTCAGTCATGTGTTAGATGCTTTCATAAAGGGTCACCATGGAAGATGCATGGCTCCTAATGGGCCAATGCTCAAAAGATCATCACCTTGCATTTGGTTCAGATGAACCCCTGGGCTTTTGGATGTTCAGCATCTCTGGCTGAGCCTGGCTAGGCTTCACCATGGGCGAGCAGTCAAGAATGGGAGATGGGAATCTTCTGAAAATTGCTGGAACCTGAATGGTTCAGTTTTGGGCAAAATCCCGGGATCGTAGGCCAGTGTCTGCCCTAACTCCATCTTCTAATAATGCTTTAAGTGGGCTCTGCTGCATGGTCCTTCATTACAGCAAGTAAGGCTACTTTTTCTAATGCATCTATGAGTGGAGAGGCCTGGCTGGCTGGATGTTCAGTGGAGAAGTGTGTGCTGGGCAGGCGGCGTGGAAGGGGAGGTGGGGACGGTGGGGGATGGGATCCTGGAAACAGCCTGTTTCTTTCAGCTCCTGGCAGCATGGAGCACCTCCTTCCCTCCCTCCTTCCCTCTCTCATCTCCAGATGTTCTCTGTGTTTATAGCTGTTGAAGCAGGAGACCAAACTCCCTCATTAATACGTCTTGCTTTCTCGCTATTTTTTTTTTCCACATTGAAGCCAGAAGTCTCAGCTCAGAGGCTGCAGCTGGAAAAGAGCAGGGGAGGGGGAAGCAAGAGGGGGGAGGTGTGTGCAAACCTCCCATCCCATTCCACTCTCCCTCTGCCCCCCTGAATCCTCCCAAAATACACATGCCCCGAAAAAGAAAAACACTAGCAGATTTTTTATTTCAGAAAGTAAACACTCAGGCCACGGGGGTCTGGAGGTTATGGGAAAAGAGGAAACCATCAGGCTAATCAGGCAGGGACACACTTCCCCTGCTGAAATAAACCAGAAATCATTGCATTACAGGACTCCTCTGTGGTTAACCCTGGTGCTGCCAACATCACTGAGCAAAGGGGAACTGGGGAGCTCAAATGCTCCCTCTATCCCATGACTTCTATGCAGGGCTGAGTGAAGGGGAGGGGCAGCATTTTTCTATATTGGCCCTTGGAAGGCTAGGCCTTTGGGGAAAGCTCTGTTGAATTTAGTAGGAAGGGAAGGGGATTTATTTTTTTCTTCCTCTGTAGTTATGGATTATTCTACAGAGCTTCATAGCTAGTTTTAGACTTACTGTGTAATTGTATAAGACAGTTCCAAAAAAAATCTATGGAGAAGAGATTGTTCGTTGGTAAAATCGGGCTGATTTCTATAGATTGGCTTCCCTGGAACTCTCCTGTTTTCATCTCCGTTAAATTCTGGGATACTTTTGCACAAGAAAAAGGAACGATTAGGTTACAGATACTGAAAAGAGTAGGAGATAGACTGGTTAGCTGAGATCTTGAAGGTAATGAAGTTGGGATGCTTACAAGAAGGACAGGAGTGATTATTGGGTCTCTAACACTAGTTTATGAAAGCAGAACATGTAGCCTTAAAATATCCTGGGCAGAAATAGCTCTGGGTATTCAGGCCTCCATTCTATTTGTAACAAAATAATATGATGTGAATGGATTAAATCATTCTAATGGAGTGGTGGGTATTGAAACCTTATCAGTCCTATGAAAATGGCAGAATTCTTATAGTATTTAAATTGTTCTGCAAGAGCTTTGGTACCTGATGATGTCTAAGGAAAGTACAAACCTCACTCAGTCCCCTGAAGGTAAATGTTACAGAAAGTATTTTATATATATATATCTTTACATATATATCTATATATATATTTATATAATATATATATATATATATATCTATATCTTTATATATATTTCTCTTTACACAATGTTATGCCGTTTTAGTTTTCCAATAGAAGTAAATTTTCTAGATGTCTGATCTTTCAGTTTGCATTACTATATGAAAGTGCAGTTGCTTCTGATCTCTGCTGGATTTATACCAGTCCCCTTGTGATGAAAAGTCCTGTTACCAGTTCCTTGAGCCATCCTCCAGCCCCTTTCAACATCCCCATTATCAGGCAAACCCAAGATGTCCATGTGGTTGGGAGAACTGTGGACTGTTCATATTGTTTCCTGCTATCTCAAGAAAGCACCTGCATGAATATCTGTTATTGCAGCTTTTGGGGGCTGGAGACTTGAACGGAAATTGGATTTCATATTGATAGTAGTGTTGGACAAATTTCCAAAGGCTTTGAGTTGGTGTTTGGCTCAGATAAGGGCCTGAGTTTAGACACTTATCTGAACCTTATCTGAACTATTCGAATCACTTGAGCCTGCAAAATCAGACTGGCAATGTCTTGAGAGTAGGCTTTCTGGTGATATGTTAGATCTGCGGTGGTGTTTGTAATCTGGTGGACACCAGCTGAGACTGGACCCTCATTTTGCTGGGTGGAGAGAGGGCAGAGGGTGGGCGAATTGCCCAAGGGCAATGAGCAAGTTGGTGCCAGGGATGAGAGAAGAACCCATGTCTCCTGACTTCCAAGCCAGTACTTGTTTTTAGTTTAGAGGCTCTCTTTGAGTGCAGAAAGACCCCAGCCAGACCTGGGATTTCCCAGTCCTGTGCATGGTTTGGGTTAAGACTTATCTCTAGATCAGAGCTGTCCAACTGGTGTCCTGTGAGGGGTCTCTGGGCTGCCCCTCCCTCCTCTGGCACCCTGTGGTGTGGTGCTGTGAGGGATCCTATGATCGGGGAGCTGAGGATGAGGCCAGGATGCCCATGTGTGTGGTACAACATAGGGGGTTGTGCCCATAACATCTGGCTTTCACTGGTGCAGCCCGCTGGCCACTTACAAGTTGGACAGCCTTGCTGTAGATGATGTCTTATCCCAGCCAGGTTTCTTGCATTGCCTGGGTCACACAGTTGGAAAGACTGGGTGTTGTTTGCCTACTAAATTAGCCATACCCTTGCATGAACGGTCTCTTTTCATCCCTTCCTCTGAAACAAAGCTTACAATTGGAAGGACTGCTCCAGAGTTCCCTATGGGCCCAGGTAGTACTATGTCCTCCTCTTGTTTTTTAGAGCAGGAGGCATATACATTCAGGAGGTCTCTGCTTTCACTGCTATTGTCTGTGTGTAATTGTTATGATCCTGTCAACAAGAAGGGAGATCTTTGTGGTGCAAACACAAGCCCAAGGGGCTTGGGTTTGATTCTTGGCTCTGATACTACTACTCGAAGCACCTTGGCTAACTGACTTGGGGCCAGATTTGTAGAAATATGTAGGTGTCTAGCTTTCATTGACATTTTGAGTTAGGCACCTGAATACCTCTCAACATTTGGTCCTTAGTCTGTGTGTGCCTCAGTTCACCCTATTGATGAGAGGGGGTGGTAACACATGGCAAGTTCTTTTGGGATGCCTAATCCATTGAAATTAGCAGAGTGCTCCAAGATATCTGGAGGGGGAAGTTATGCAAATGCAAACTATTGAAATCAGTCATTCATTTCCCCCCTTTAGCTAACAACGTCAGACAGGAAAACCAACCCTAGCCCTAAGTCCTCCCCTCCCCACCAAAAGAAGAAAATTACCTTTCATTTTAGCTTTCTATTTTAGCCATAGCACACGGTAGACGTTCCTGCGAGGTTATCCCCTTGAAACCACATAACGTCTGTAGAACACGTGCTGAAGTTTACACAGAATCGCTGGACTTCTGAATAGAAAGCCTAATTATGAGGAAGCTGCTTTTCAGAGCACAGGATGGGTCTTTCCCATTGGGTTTGCTCCTATCAATAAGGCTTTGAAAAGTTGCAATGTGTCGATTGTTGAATATTTCACAATGGATTAAACACCATTTCTGTCTCTGCAGCTGTTTCATGAGAAGACAAGCTGCATCTCCCCGGCAGCAGGCTGGGTTAATGAGATTGTGTGTGAAGTCACTGGGAAGAGAGTTTCTTTATCTGAAAGCAAATGGAATATGCGGCTACTGCTCTTAGCCATGGGAGAGCTGCAGAAAGGGTTTTGTTTGTCCCAGAGTGATTCAAATGAGAACATGTGGGGTTGTGGGTGGGGTGTGCTTTATAAACCTTGTCTTCGGTGTTTATAATTACAGAGCTGGATTCTCAGCTGGTGAAAACCAGTGGAGTTTCATTAATGCCAGTGTCAGTTTATAGCTAAGAAGAGTTGGTTTTGGAGGCTTTTGCTCCTTTCACTGGACAGAATCCATATTTCCAGTGTTTCAGCATTTGTTCCTGCTCCATCTAGTACACGTACATCCCTAACTCTCAGATGTGTGGGTGAGAAAATGTTCATTAGCAAATGAACCTTTCATTGGAAAGCACGGTGAATTCACCTCCCCATTCATTAACAGTCCTGTGGGGCTTTCTCGGCCTTCCTTACTACTGCAGTCTTTCCTTTGCTACGAAGTACTTATGTTGCATGGGATCTCTGGGGCTGAAGTTAGAAGGAAAAAATGATTTATGGACTTGAACCCACAAAATTGTTGTGAGTTTAGTGTAATTTGGATTTCTCTAACAGCTGTCCCACCCCTGGACTACCTTTTTTTCTCCCCTTTTACCTGCATTAGACTTTCATGGCCACATTTGGCTAGCAGATACATGAACAAATCCCATTGGCTTCTGTGCAAATTATTCACAAAGACTGACTTAGACTTTGAAATATAAGGGCCAAATAGTGATTGGACAAAAATCAGTGGCAAATTTCCTGTTTATTTTGGTAGATCCTCCATTTTAATCTACAGCTATATGAGAACATAAATGGCCCAAACATGCTCCATGGGAACTTTGCCATTGATTTCATCAGCAGCATGATTGGGCTTTGTAACCAAGGGCAAAATAATAAAAATTGAGAGTTCATGAAAGTTCTTCCTTTCCTGGAAAGGGAAATAAACACTCAGACATGATGTCCAGTGCCTGAGCTGCAATATATCCTGCTGTGGGGGGGAATCATTGAAGGTGATGACAATGCATAGGGATTAGGGATTTGAGTGTTTACATGGAAGGGAAAGAGAGGGCAAGATGTGTTTCTCCACTAGAGAAGGCAGTCTGTCTTAGGTAAAATAAGTGGCCCCAAATCTTTCCAAGTCGGATGGAACTACTTTTCCAGAGTCAATATGTTGAGATAACGCCCCCCACTTCACTGTTGTTCTTTATTCACATGGTTGCCTCTACTTCCTGGATTCAAGTGGGGTCAGAAGCACTTCTGTTGATGGGCATGATGTCAATATTGAAGGTGAGCAGAATAGGGAAAATGCTAGGTAACACCTTCAAGGAGACTGTTTGGATGGGATTTTTAATCTGGCCAGTACCAGAATGCTCATCTATGTGGGAACCCAACCCAGTTTTGCAGAGCCAAGAGATCTGGATAATCATAGGAACTAGAGATGGAACGAAGGTTATTTAGACCATCTGTGTCCTAGGGTAGAGCAGCTCTATATGGGGCTTGATCATCACGGCTTAAAAGAACTAAGAGGTGGACTTCTACCACTTCCTTCAGGACCTTGTCACAAAGTTTCTCCTGAAAGGTTTCATATTGTACTAGCATTGTAGTAGCTGTGATGGCCCAAGGAATAGGTGAGAAGAAGGATTTGTTTGGTACCAACTGTAAAGTGCTTTTGGGCCAGAAAGCTTGTCTAACATTACTTCCAACTGTGTAGTTGGTCCAACAAAAGATATTACCAAAGAAATCCTGTTTTCTTGAAACATTTGGCATTTCCTCTTTAACTATTTGATCTAATTGTCATATAACAGGTCAACTTGTCAGGCGCGCATTATCTTTGTCCAGCACCTTTTCTTGTCTTTGAATCTATAACAAGCAAATGGAAGATGCTGCTAAATCAAAATGGTCACAACTCACACCTTCTTTACGTGATTTACATAATTGAATTAGAGGTAGGCCCACAAAAATCTGTCCGTGGATTCCTGTTAGAATTGGATAGAAAGTTGGATTTTTGACTGAACACATTATTTTAAGGAAAGCCTCTGCTTCCTCCAGGAAAATTTCAAATATTTAATTCAAAGCAACCATGAAATCTGAAAATTTTCATTACATTTCTTCTGGTGTTTGGTATTTGCGTGAAAAAGTTAGAATTTTGAATGGAAAAATTCAAAAAGAACAAAAATGTTAACAATTGCTGTTTTCCCATGAGCTTACATACAGGGATGGATCCACATTTCTGCAAAGTAGAAGATTTTTTTTTTTTAGAAGACCAGTAATTATCTATACCAAAACAGCAGACCATAAACTTGGCATCATCTTAAAAAGAGAGCCCCAGATGTGGAGAGTACTGGCCAAGTAGTTCAGATTCAGCAGCATGTAAAGCAGGGGTGGGCAAAATACAGCCCGGGGGCCAGATCCGGCCCACCAGGCCATTCTATCTAGCCCATAGGGCCCCTAAAAAAATTAGAGAATTAATATTTATTTGCTCCTGGCTGCCTGTCAAAGATGACAGGAGCTAGGGGCAGTAGTACCCAGGGGAAGCTGATGGCAGGACCCAACTACAAGGCTCGCCCAGCCCTGCCCCCGCAACCAGGAGCCCCTGCCTTGTCTGGGACCGTGGGGCTGTTCCTGATTCCCTGCACTGGAGAGGGAAATGCGGCCCTCGACAGCTTGCCAAAACTCGGTAAGTGGCCCTCCATCCAAAATAACTGCCTGCCTCTGATGCAAAGGGATCCTTCATCTGTGCAATTTGTCCATCACCAAGTGGTCATGGATCATAGCTACTCCCATTCATTCTCTATTTTCCATCTTTTAGGGCTAAAATTTCAAGATGAGAATTCTGCAGTGACTTGAAAAAAGTTATTTTGCCTCATTTCAGGCTACCCTCTTCCCCTCCCTGAAAGTTTTCCACCTAGAGTGAACACTTTTTTTGTACAAGTGATACCTGTATAAAAAAGACCCAAGCCCTTCCCCTGCACCTTAACAGTTTATTAGCTACCAATAGATGGTGGCACCAGACAGTCCCTGCTGCGTTATTGCAACAGGCACTTTCCACTCCTACCTGAAGAGAGATGGTTTTATCAGGGCTCTCCCACGCTTGCCAAGTGGGATGTGCTGCTCCGCTCCCCATCTCTGCCGCTCCTCACTTCATTAGCGTTCTACATGTTTATAAATGGCAGAGATAATATTTTTCGTTTCCAGTTTGTGTTTCCAGGGCAGCCACTTTCTACAGCACTTAGGAAGTTTAGAAAAGGGGAGGTTATATAAACGGTTTTTCCTCGTAGGCTCTTATTAATCAAGTGGTGGGGGAGCCATTCCCACAGCATCGGGATAAAGGGCACCGGCTGGGTGAGGAGGGGCCTCTAGTTAATGTGTTGTACCTTTTTTTGCTTTCTCCTTCTCCCTCTGGTTCTTGTGCATTTGAGATGAATTAGTTCCTTGCATTCTTTGGGCAAATAAGTCTCCTTCAGTGAACCATTTTGACCAGTTCTATCTCCCTATAATATATCCCAAAATGTGCATTGTTTGAGTGTGATGCAGAATCCCACATATGTATGGATACACATGCATGCATGCACACCCACCACCCCCAGTATTTTATGGCAAGCTCCTCAGTATTTTCCCACCATGCCTCAGCAGCAGCCATTGTCAAGAATGGTCACAAACAATATAGGAGACTTGTGGGTTTCCAAATCAGGAGCTAACTGTGTTGATTTCTCTTTCCACCAGAACAGAAACCAAGCTCTCTCTCCTCCCCCATCTCCTTCCTTCCACTTTCTCCCCATGATAAGAGTTGAGATTTGGGATCTTGTTGCTTGCCTTGTGTGGAAAGAGCTCTGAGTGTACTGGAAGCTCCAGATGTTCCAGCACAGAAACTAAAAGCCCACAGGAAATCAGCTCATTAGACTGCTGACTCACCTTGTGGTCTTCCAGCCATGAGCTTCTGGTGTGAAAATAATTATTTAAATGACCGAGGATGGGAAATTAATGACTTGAAAGGTGGATGGGGGATAAACTCAACTAATGTTGACTATAGACTTGGCAGGAAGAAACCATATTTCTTCTTGGTCTGGGGAGCATGTGTGATGTGGTGGAGGGGAGATGCTGGACATCTGGAGTGACTTAGCAGTGCTATGCTTTTGCATGGGGTAGTTCATGCATTTCGTTTGCTAGGCTTTGGTTTATATATTAATACAATCTACCCCAAAGAAGAAAACATGTCTCGGTTTTGAGAAGGAGTATGGTATAGTCTTCAAAATATCCACCCTGCTTCTGTATGACCCAGCCCAGTGAGTCTTTTAAGGTTGATTTGAGACAGGATACTGGAATACATGACAGTTTAGTCTCTCTGAACATTTTGGACAGCTCCAGAGTTCCTAAATGGGGATAGTGTCATCTGAACTTCCTTGATACACCAAAAATGTTTCAAGGTGGGCTTGGAGCAAAGGTTCAGGTCAGTTCTTGTGTTATCCTGATTATGTCGCCCTCTATTCGGGAGACATAATTTGCTCTAGCAAACAGAGTGGAAGCTCTCCAGGGATACCAAGTATCTACCCCACCTGCTAGTGTAGGTTGAAGCCCGTGTCACCATATCTGCACTTTCATTGCTACCTTTCCTGGTTAGATTAACATTAGTGTGAGTTTGCAGGCCTGTGCTGCAATTGCATCTGCATTCTGTTGCATAATTAAGACCGCTGGGGACACGAATATACCTATCAGACACACTCTTTGGAGGGAACATTATCTTGTGTTTGCAAGAGGATGTACACAATCTAATAATATTTCTAGGAGGAATGAATATAGCTCTAAATTCTGAGTTCTAACCCCAGCTTGGCCACTGATTTACTTTGAGCAAGTTGTTTAACTTGTGTGCCTCAGTTTCCCCTTTCTGTAAGACTAGCCCACTTCAAAAGGTCTTATGAAGGTTAATGGTAATGAAAACCTGCACGGTGCACTGAATGGAAGGAGAAGGTTCTGATAATGGAGGGCTTTTCTACCTAGCAAATGGGTCCAGCAATGGAAATTAAAGGTAGACAAATTCAGAATGTAAAACCCAGTCTTTTAGCCATGATGGGATTTACCCACTGGAACAACTGACCCAGGGATGTACTGGATTTTCCATTGCATAAGCTACTTAGAGTAACACTGAACCCAGACAGAAATGATGGGCTTAATGCGGGAATCACTGGGTGAAATTTTGTCTCATGATAAATCTTGCAGGTCAGATTAGTTGATCGCTGTGGTTCCTTCTAGCCTTAAAATCTCCCGCTGTATGAATCCAAAGGGCCTGATATTCAGAAGAGCTGAATACTGAGACACGGAAATACAGGCCTAGATGCTAATATCAGTCTGTGATGGGATTTGCTGTTGAACTACATGACCTGCATCTGCCAAACTTTTATTCATCTAAAAGTGCAGATAGATGATTTTAAGTTTCATCAAATTGTTCACTGGGAAGAAGGAGCTGAGGGGGAAGCAAAACTACATTCTGAAGAAATTGAACTGTTTTGCTATGCTGTTGCTGAAATATTTTTTGATTTTTTTTTTATTAAAAAAAAACTTTATTTTGGATTTTTCTTCACTATTACTATCAGCATGTAGATTTTCATTTCCAGTCGAGGAAAATATTTTACGTGACTTGAAATAATTTTTCTTTTTAATCGTTTTTGGATTTACTGAAGAAAGAGAGAGTTTTTCATTTGGGACCTACCCAAAACAAGTGTTTGTTTTTTCTTTTCTTTCTCTGAAATATATGTTTGAGTTATAGCAAACCAAAAATCACCAGTGTGTGGAACTGATCGAGGAGCAGGAAAGTTTTGTCCCCAGAAAGCTCTGTATCTTGCAATCTCCATTTGCTAGCCTTCAAAACATATTTAAAAATGGAATAACTAGCAATGATGATAGATGCATAATGGGTGATGATGTTTCCATTGGCAATGGAGGGCTCTACGAGCCAGCTGTCTCCTTCCCATTTATATCAGCAAGGATTTAGGACTGAGGAAGGCTAATCAGGAGACCCTCATGGGGAGAGAGGCGTGTTATTTAATTAGCTTTACAATGGACTGACTTGGAGGCACGTGGTGGCTCTAATACAGGGAGATAGATGTCCTTTTAGCTGGGCTAATTGTTAGGAAATAGCAGGGTCTTTGTTCAGACTCAGCATGCGGCCTGTGATCTCTCAGAGCCCAGGGGCTGCCCTGCTTATAATTTTAGACAGATCTATTCAAGCCTGCTCTGTAGCGCAAGGCAGAACAAGAGTGGTATTGTTGTGCAGCCAGGATTGCTGTCCAAGAAAACCACCCCAAAAAACCCAAACACGTGTAGAGCTGAGTATTTCTCTGTCGTTTATTCACTATAAGGCAAGGCTGCCAAGTCGAGACAATTGCAAGCGATGGGATTTCCAATGCAGAGCGCTGAGTGAAGTTCTCTTATTTGAAATGCACAGACAGTGC
Source organism: Alligator sinensis (assembly GCF_000455745.1). Classification (NCBI taxonomy): domain Eukaryota; kingdom Metazoa; phylum Chordata; order Crocodylia; family Alligatoridae; genus Alligator; species Alligator sinensis. Next base: position 537,440 of record NW_005841989.1, read on the forward strand.
TTTCCTCACACCCGAGCACAACTCGATAGACACTGACTTTACAATCGCTCCAGAAAAAGCAACTCCTTTCCAAGCGAGCAGACCCAGGGGACATGGCATGGAGACCCCAGCTATGACGGGGCCTCTGAGTGCTTTTAGTAAAATGCCTTCAGGAAACCAGTAAAGAGCCCAATCCTGCTGTTCTAGGCAGTTGGTGTGTTCTGACCATTGCTTATTAGGCTAATCATGATTGTCTTCTTGTTACCTTGTCTTCATCGATTTGCTGTCCTCACCTGTTCTCTCTCCTCTTATGCTTAAGACTGGCAACACTCTGGGTGAGGGATCATCTTTCAGTTGCAGGAGCATGCAGCATTGAATACAATGAAGCCCTGATTGTGGCTTTTAAGTGGTACAGTGCAAATAAGGAATAATCCAGATCTTCTCTCTCCATCCAAGTCAGTGCAAAGGTGCCAAGTTCTTTCTGCGTAGGTGGTTTTACATCCCTGCCACTATCCAACCCAAGCTCTATCCAGCTCATGATGCATTAATTCTCAGTACCCCATTGAATCAGGAAAGCCTTGTTGTTCTAGTCAAGATGGGGAGCTGGGCTACAAAGAGGTAAAATGATTTTGTGTTTCGTCATGATGGAAGTATTCAGCATAACCAGGAATTGAACTCTTATTTCCTGTGCTCTGATGCCCTCACCACAAAGCTATCCAGAGGGCGTCGGGCTTTTGGATTTCATTTCCCTGAGCCACCCACTTCCACTTGGCTCACGTTGATAAGCACCCAATACACACATGCACACACAATGGTGTTTGTTTGATGGCTGCTGTTCCTTTGGCTAAGTGCTGTGTCAGTTATCAGTGCTGGAGGGAACCTGGTTGAAGGGTGGCTGCCTGCCTGCTAATGCCTTCATGAAAACAAACTGTGGCTATTGTAGGATCTCTCTTTGGTGTGAATAGGTTTTAAAAAAGCCTGAAGAAAGAGAAAAATGTTCATTCCCAGTAGCTCTTCACTGCCTGGAAAAAAAACTCCTCTGGTTTATTAGGGTAGGAGCATGTGATTCCATTGCACATGGTTGTACCAATTCATTTGGAAACAAAAATCCACAATTTACCATGGAAGCAAAAACAGGTGAGAAGAGCAATGCAGTCGGCACTTCCCCCAAATCTGAGAAGGGTCCAATCCAATGTGCCAGTCCACGCTCCTTTCTAGCCAGGCAGCATGAGTTAGTTCACCAGCCTTTCAGTACCTATGCATCTCTAAAGACCAAGTCACATGCACGAACAAGTTGCTTGGGGTCAAGCCTCTTCCTTAAGCTTTGGTGTTTGATGTAGCACAGACTGAGTGATGTTCTATGTTTCAAAGAAGTCCAGAGTTGGAATATGAGGGATCTGGCTTAGCAAACGTATGAAGAGCTGGGCACTGCAAATCAGACTGGAAGCACACTAGCCTTGTGGGAGGAGAGGGGAGGCACTGGGTGAGACTGTCGGTGTTTGGTGTAACTGCAAAGAGTCCAAAGCTAGAAACCAAAAATCCCTGGGTGTATTTATCGAAAGGTAGAAACAATCTCTAAAGCTTGATCCTCCCTTGGCATGGAGACTTGGCTTCCTGAGGTCCCTTCCATTCCCATTTTCTCTGATTCTGTGAAAGCAGACACTACGTCTGATTGCATATGAAAGATTTGCACCCACCAGCTTTTCTCAGCAGAATAAAACATGCTCTCTACTAATAACATTCAACCCAGAGGACGCTGATTGGCTACACAGGGTACAAATCAAGATGCAGCCTCCCTGGAACCAAAGCCAAGAGTCACCAGAAAATACTTCAGTGGTTTGTGGGATTGCTTAGTGTAGCACTTACGAGCTGTTGATTCCAGCCCACCCTAGGGACTGGAGTTTTTCCCCGTAAGCCTGCGTGGTGATCTATGTGAATTGGATTCCCAAAGCCTGGCCAGTCACAATGGTGCCTTTGTGAAGCATCTCAGAGAAGCTGATGACTGCTTGAGTAGTGGAGACTGTCTCTCAGAGACAATTCCCCTCATCAGGACCAAGAGGCGGTTACACTATTCGTGTGTGACAATTGCTGGCTTGGTTCATTGAGGATTAAATCTGGGGTGTTTGGGACTATGAATGCCAGTCTTTTCAGTTTGAGATAAGGAACCAAGCTTGTAATAAAAAGACTGCAACAGATTTATATCCTTTCTGAATCAAGGCCAGGTAATGCACAGCAACAAGCAGGTGCCAGGTAGCTGAGGCCCACAGCAGTCTGAACGTTGCAGGAGCCCCTGCGTAAGTGATGGTTGCCATCTAGCTGATACTAAAAATGGAGCCATGGGGCTCTTGTCCTAAACACACCATTCTCTGCAGCATGTGCTATGCTCTGGTACTCGTATTAGACTCGTGCTCCCTGGGAATCTGGCATGGAGGGATGCATATCCCATATGTGGGCGAATGGATTACGCTTCCACCCCTGCTGCATGTCCACAAAGAGAAGGCCTCCGTCACCAGAGCTGCCAGCTGCCACCCACTCACTTTCCCAACATAAACTAATCTTCTCGACTACTTCCCAGCTATTATGGCATTTGAAGAAATTTCTCCTACAATTTTAAATTCCAGGAAAGGTATCTTCCTGGGGAATGCTTGTGGCAGCTGCTTGCTCCTTCCTCTCATTGCTTCGTGCCAGCGTCCCTGCCCAGCAGCCACCTCCCTGTGCCTTTCCTTTCCTGGAGGCTATTGCTCTTTCCAGCAATGACCCCCTTACGATAAATCCCTGTTTCCCTTTAGCCACCAGCCTTTCCCCGCCCCCACCTTTGCTCCTGATTTTAGCTCAATGCCCTCTGGGTGCTGTCTACACTATGAGACAGCAACCGGAAGCCCTGACCACTGGCAGTCATTCAGGATCCCATGGCAGAACTGGGTAATTGCATTCTGCCATAAATATCTCCCTGCAGTTTTAATTGGAGAAGGTATTCTTCATTTCCTGTCTTTAACTGCTGCGTGGTGTTGCTGTGTGCTGTTAAGCAGCTGCTACAGAACTGGCTGCATTTTGGTATTGTTGGTAGAGAAATTGGTTACTTTCTACCTCATTTTGAGATTGCTGCCTCCTCGGCAATGAAGACCGGACTTTCGAGGTTGGGGAGGGGATGTTGCAGCTGTGTAACATCTGGAGGGCCATCAGGGACTGGCAATTTGCAAAATGACTGCTTATAGGTTTGCAATAGTTTTGTTCTGCCAAATGTAAAGGGCCAACACTGGAAAGGTATAGTATGAAAAAGGTGCGTGTCTGAGTTGAATTGCCAAATGTGTGTGTTGAAAAGTCATGCACCAGGCCCAGCTCGGGTGCCTTCCCCCAGGACTGCATTCATTTATTGTTGTTGCTACAAAAAAAAAAAAAAATAGCGCTGTTGGAAATAGCGTGGCTCCATTGTCTGCCCTATTCTTTGTTCTGAATAACTGAAAAACAAATGGACTGCATTGTGGAAGGAGAAAAAATGTTTATCTCATGTCAACAGCAAAATCTTTCAATAGGTACGTGGCAGGAGGGCTGTTCTTATCTTCTTAGTATGGAGAGCACCTCTTCCTCCTGAGGAGCGAACCATAATGGATATTAACCTTAAATAATGAGAGAGAAGGGGAGACTGTGAAACTAGAAGGGAGGAATGGACGTTGAATGGGCAAGAGGAGTGATTTCTCTAATGACTGTAAGCAGCAAATAGGAAACAACTCATCTTTGGCTGGTCTTGGACTGCAAGTGGTCACATCCCAGCTAAAGAAACTAATCAATGGATTCCTTCCCTGCCTTCTGTGAACACTGAGCTATTGAGCGTCTCAGCTGGAGTTCAGAGCCAGGTCTTTCATGTCGTGAGCTCTGAAGCGCACACAAATTAAGGCACTAGGGATGATGTAGCTAGCCTGAAAGAACGCGGCCGCCCCATTAGTAATTCTCTACCCCGGACTCTTCCTCGGCTATGGCTTCGGGGACGCGCACGCTGACAATATCTTCTGTTTTGAGAGTACTCTGGTTTTCCAGAACGTGTGGTGGGTTTTAGTGCCTCCTTTCCTTTGCCAGAGCAGGAAGAAAGTAAAACAGAAGTTTTGGGGTAGTGAGACGCTATCTACATTCATATCACATCAGGCTGTAACCTCATCTCATCAGCTTTGCTGGGCCCAGGCTTAGATGGGAATCCAAGAGTGTGTGGGATATACTTCCTAATAAAAACCACACACTAGCTGCAAAGAAACATCTTTATTGGTGGCTTTGTACTTGAGAAGCAGCTCCTCTCAGGTGCATTGGCTCTTAGCCAGCCTTTGGGATTGTAACACTTGTAGCAGAGTCCAAGCCAACTGTTACAGGCCGGTGGGAAAAAGTAGGGGAGAAGAGGGGTTTGGCCCTCTGATACAGCTTTCAGTGAGCTCCGCCTGTCAGGATCACGTTCTGCATCCACTTCCACACAAGCTGGAGATCTCAGCCCGTGAGAACGGTCTCAGTGATGAGGTCAATGGCTCGGCCCCATTGGCCAGGCACTGAGGTGAGCCTTGGAGGCCTTGCAGCATGTCTTGTCTTCTGTTTCATTTTGAGGATTGTGGTTTGCTGCAGGAGGCAGAGGCTCAGTCTGAACTGCATGGATTACCAAACACTGCTGAAACGGAGGGGGGCCGGGAATGCTTGGGTTATTTTAATACTGTTGGGACCACAGGTGCATTTTGATGGCTCCATCCTTTCAGCCAAGAGCCTGTAGCCAGCCATGTAACTGGTCCCCCATCCCCCAACACCCCTCCCCTCATCCCCCATTGCAAATTACAGCATGCATGTTTATATACGCACACACTACACGGCCTGGAGTTTGCAGCATTCCAGTGAAATATAGGAAGGGGGAGATTATCAGCTCATGTAAACTGCATCAAGTTTCTCTTCCCAAGCCTGCCCTGGAACAGGTCACATAGAAAGGCAGCTGGTTCTTTTGCTTTGGCTTTTGACTTTACACTGGAAAGGTTTGACAACCTCCCCCTTTAGAGTTCTTTCTTTCAGTCTCCTGTGCCCGTTCTGTCCCTTGCCCTTACTTCCACTCTCACATCTGCTTAGACTGGGAGGTAGGGAAGCAAAATTAAATCACAAATCTTCAGGGAGAATGGAGGAAGAAAGCAAGCCCTCTGCTTGCCATTTCATACAGGCAAAGTGCTCAATCAGAGCCAGGTATCACTACTGATAGGATTCATGTTTCCAGTTTTAGATTTCAAACACCAATCCCTTGTACTTTGTGCATGGCTCTTTACCCTCAAGTCTCTGCGTGGCTCCCCAGGTGGGTATTGGTGGCCCTGGGGGCCACTGAGGCAGAGAAACATTACGGGACTTGCTCAAGTGGAGCAGAGCAGAATCCAGGAGTGTGATGCTCATTTGCACTAAGGCTCTTGCCGTGGCCAAAGGGTCAGATTTAGAGTTGCAGATAGCTGGGATCCCAAAAGCACCTGAGTCAGGAGCCTAAGTCTCTTTGCAATGGGAGTCAGGGGCATAGTGTGCAGGGATGCTTTTCAGAATCAGACTGGACGCCGGTCTGCATCCTTAGGTGCCTGAATAGCTTCCCAAGCCTGGAGCGTGGCATACAAGAGCCCAGGTTCAGTGCTGTCGCTGTGGATCCCCACTTTGAAGCCCCGTGGATGCATCTGTAAATGCACTAGATGAAGAAGCCACACCAGTGAAAGCCAGAAATAGCCCCGAGCCACAATGCGTGCATCTGCAGTTGATCTTTAGGTAAAGCTTCAGCAGTTTCTATCAGGCCTGCCTCCTCTAGCTCTTACACCTGCCTGCACCTGGGGTTTGGGCCCATTTCTCTTTACAGAAGAGTGGCACCCGCTCGTCCTCTGTGTCCGGACAGCAGCCTGCCTCGCAGCGCAGCGCCCGCTCTCCCTCGGCTGCGACAGGCAGTTGCTCAAGAGCCACAGAAGCGGGTGCAAATGACATTTGGGGGTTTTTTTTGTTTGTTTTTCTTTGTCTTTCTGACACTCGTGCCGGTAAATCGACACCTGCGTGAGTCATTCTCTCCTTTCTGCTCTTGCCGTTTGCGGTCTCAAGATGTTGCTGCCTCAAGGCTCGTACACACACACACACACACACACACACACACACGGCTGCCCGGGGCACGATACAGATCCCCACCCCCCGTGCGTGGTCCGCACGCTGGTGTCGTGAGCGGTGCAGCCGCC
>NW_005841989.1:543795-545376 GCF_000455745.1 Alligator sinensis
CTCGAGGAGGCGGCGAGCGGGACGCGGCGCGGCGCGGCGCGGAGAGGAGACGGTGCCCAGGGCAGGGCAGGGCAGGGCAGGCAGCGCAGCCACCGCCCGCCCCGGCCGGGCTGCAGCGCCGTCATGAAGGCGGCCGTGGACCTCAAGCCCACGCTGACCATCATCAAGACGGAGAAAGTGGACGTGGATTTCTTCCCCTCGCCCGGTAAGCAGCGGGGCCCCGACGGGGCGACACAGCGCCAGCCCAGGGGCACCGGCCCGAGGGCTGCGGGGAGGGGGGCTTGGGGACCGCCGCAAGCACGCACAAGGCTGCATGTGGTACTGCTCCCCCTCCCTCCCTCTGCCAAAGACCGGGGAGAGGGGCTTGGTGTCACCGCCGCACATTGTATTGTTACCAGCCATACGTTTAGCCGCTGCTCTCTGAGCCGGGAGAGTGCCTCTGATGGGGAGAGGGGCTTGAAAGTATCTGGGGAGGTAACACCAAGAGCATGTAGCTGTTCTTATTATTACCAGCGATAAGTTTAGCTGCTGCTCTCTGTGGTTAACACTAATAGTTCAGCTTCTGCCATACGAAGGGCTGTTCTCATACTCTAACCTCATCTGACTTTCCTGCCTGTCCTCAAAAGCTAAAGCAACTTCTTCTATTCCAGCTTTTGCTGGGGTCAGTTTGATGCTTGCATCGTGCAAGGCGGGGGCTGCAGCGAACACTTTTCCAGGTAGCTGCAAGCGGGGCTGTGCTGAGATGCATGGCTCTCTCCTGTGGCTGGCTCGTCAGTGATGGGGATTGGTGTCCTTGGCTTTTGTACAGTGCCAGCATGTTAAACAAAAATGTAAGGGTTCTGCACTTCTTCATCGCTTAGCAAGTTTCTAGGAAATCCAGGCTGGGGCTCTGTTCTTGCCAGTTGACGCAACTTCAAGCTGCTTGTAGGAAATGAAGTGACAGCTGACAGTTAAAAAGCAGGGGCCAGCGTAGTGTAGTGGTTAGCGAGCAGTTAAAATAGAAGCCAATATAAGATCAGTGTGTTTGCAGATCGCTTCAGTATGCGTGGATCGGTTAGAGAACCTCACACATCAGTGTAACACGTTTTTCATAGGCAGCCCAGTGTGCAGTGCCTCTGTGCATGTGTATTTTTCAAAGGCAGCTTCAGTGAGAAGCTGCAGATGCTGAGTGCCTGTCAGACTGATATTATATATGGTCTGCGGTGCTGTGCAAAAATCCCATTTGCAAAACCAAACCAAAACAAAAAAACAGTGGTTATAGGTGACTGTGGGCCACAGTTTTATATATTTAAGTGTCTAACAGCACATATAGGTACCTAGAGGGGTTCTCCAAAAGTAAGTTGGCAGGTTAGCTGCTTATCTCCCATGAATTTCAGTGGAATTCAGGAGCGTTTGCAAATGTCATTAGGCACCTTTCAGGAATTGCAGATGTCCAAAATACCATTCTTTACAAATGTGGTCTCTAGGAGTCTACATCATTTTTAAAAATGTTACCCATTTGTGTCCAAGCTCGCAGGCTCTGACTAAAAGAATGTTATCAAAAGATTATTCCCGTGTTTGAGGATGTGTATTGTCTTCATG